>NC_135561.1:17141739-17164239 GCF_964340395.1 Glandiceps talaboti | reverse complement strand
TATTTAGGGTATTCACTTTACAGAAATTTGTGCAAGAATTGTCACAAGAGGGCACCATACACAATGAAGAAAACTGAGGGCTAAAAGGGCTAGAGCTGTTAATTTGACTATTAAATGGGTTTTGATTGCCACTTTTATCTTGTGGTGTTTTTTATCTGTCCTTTTTATCCTTTCTTTTTTTTACCCTGTTTTTAGGAGTGCTCGTGAATAGTTATATTCCAGTGTTTTTATACCTCCTCTGCATATGGCCAGCCATAAAGAATCTGAATCTGAATCTGAATCTGAATCTGAATCTGAATCTGTATCTGAATAAACTGAGCTAAAACTACTCAATTGGTTTCTAAAAATTATGTGATCTGCAAGAAGAATAGAGATGTCTGGACTTTGCATTAATTATTTCTCTTTTTGTTTTCTAAAAATGTTCTGTATACAGCTCTCCAGAACAGCCAGAGTACCAGCTTTGAATTGCTTTAGGTCATACATGGAATTTCCAGTAACTTTATAATTATATTAATGTCATTGTGTCTTCAATAGGAGTGATAGCCCTATGGGATTTGCATACCACCTCACCACTACTGAAAACGACCTCACCAACATGTACACCAGCCGTTTTTTCACCCTACCATTCCTTCCAAGCACACAGTAATTTTGTATCGGACGTATCCTGGTGTAAAACCAGTGAACACTTCCTAGCTTCATGTGGAGCTGATCGTTATCTCAACTTCTGGGACCTTAGATCTACTAGTTGGCCTGTCAATTTTATGGTACGAGGTAGTCTCACACAATGCTATTGGTCATCACATTGGAATGGATGCTGTGTTGGACAGGATAATTCAGTGTAAGTATATTAGTTGTATTTAATTTGTGGAGTCACATTGGAATGGATGCTGTGTTGGACAGGATAATTCAGTGTAAGTACATGTATGTAGGTGTATTTGTGGAGTCGTGATGGGCGAATGGTTAATGTTTCGCTATGGAAATATGACATTGTATATTAATTATTTTCAATATTTCATATTGATATTATTTTCTGTAACTATGATTTTATTACTCAACAGAACCGGTAGTCGTAACCACTATGGTGTACATTTCATTGAGACTGGATTCTTACAACAAAAACCTCTCTACCTAATGAATATTAATTCATGTATATGGGTAAGTGTAAAAACTATATACAGCCCATGAAAAAGCACCAGTGTATTTGCTTGCTTGTGGTAAGCAGGAATGAGAGACAAGTTTCATGTAAAGACATACAATGTAATTAGTGTTAGTAACTTATCAAAGTGTTAACACTATATGAGCCCTGGATTCCATAACTCTACGGTTTACTGATAGAATGCTACACATTATAAAGACCAAGTCTGACTTTGGCTTTGTTAATTTCTTGATTTTCTTTACATTTTTGCGAGAAGAAAAGTCATTGTCAATATATGTGGTTGTGTGATTCAGGTAATGTTTCTGTGCCACTACACGGGGTATATGGTAAAACCTTTAAAACCCGGATATGGGTTTTGCGGACCTCGGTCGTACGGCTTACAGGCCCTCCTCAAAGTCAGGCCCTGCCGCAGTACAACCTTGGTCTGCAAAACCCATATCCGAACCATAAAGATTAATATCAGACAGCTTTTAAACAGTCAGAGACCAGACGTTCTGTGTTCTCAGGCTGACTGACCTAACTGACTGACTGGGAAAGCCTTGACCGTTGCAATCAAATGACATGACAATATCCGGTAATATCAGACAACTTCCCACAAGTACTGTGACATCATGATATTATTTCTCTTTCAGGGTATAACTTTCTCAGAGTGGTTAAACACTTTAGCTACATGTGATACAGTGGGTCGTGTCATTGGTTCAGTTCTTCCAAACATCTACAGATTCAATAAACATAGTAAAGGGGCACATAGATCAAGATTTGTAAGTATCATATTCATGTGATTCATGTG
This sequence comes from Glandiceps talaboti, assembly GCF_964340395.1. NCBI lineage: Eukaryota > Metazoa > Hemichordata > Enteropneusta > Spengelidae > Glandiceps > Glandiceps talaboti. The sequence goes on along the minus strand of NC_135561.1, from coordinate 17,162,293 downwards.
ATATCTATGAAGATCTTATACATTTGTACTTGACGTCTTTAACAGAGTCTGGATTTAGTACTCTGTCAGACCAAGATAAGTTGAAATTTCTTTATAGATAATTTGTGACAAACTCAGCGAAATTTATGTAAAAAGGCCTTCCGTAGGAGGAAAACCAGGTTGTACAGACCTAGCTAGTTATGTGTGATTTATTTATTTAGTCTTTGACTTGTTATTTTGCATTTATTTAGCACTCTGTATTTTTTCTTTAAGTTCATGTTTAAAAGTGACACATAAGTCTGGGAGGTTTCATATTCACTTTCTTGCAAGATTGTACTAAAGAGGTGTAATTTAATACCTCATGTCACTATAATAAACAAATTACTTACTTTACTTACTTATTCACTTACTTACTTACTTACATACTTTACTTGCTGTACCTTACTTGCTTACTTATGTTTTACTTACTTACTTGCTTACTTTGCTTACTTTACTACTTTTACTTGCTTACTTTACTTAAATTTTACTTACTAACTTTACTACTTACTTTACTTGCTTGCTTTTTTACTTACTTTTACTTGCTTACTTTTACTTGCTTACTTTACTTACTTACTTTACTTACTTCTTCAATCTTATAATGTTCTTTACTTGTTCTAGTTTAGAGGATGTTTCCCATCCTCTTTTCTTAATTTTGTTTACAAATAAAGTGGTTGATTTTGGACGATTTCTGAGTTTGCATATATACCTGGTATAATGAATGGGGATAGTTAATAAGTTGAATATTCTACGTGAATTCCATTTTCAGCGTCCTGATTGCAGGAAACTTAAAAAAAGGAAATGATTAGTCATTCACAGTAAAGTTTGATTTTCCTTGTACCAATGACTTGATTCAAATAACATTATTATTATCGAAATTATTTTTGCCAAAATATTTGCTCATTGTGAACTTGACCTCATCAATACTTGTTGATTATCAAAATACATTCTTGACTGTTTATATTGCTTGCATTTGATACCAGTGGATTTTGTTTTTATACAGTTTGAGAAAAGCAACAAAAAAACACCAAACTTGTATATATTATGAAAATTTGTCAGTGACGGAAATTAGAGCAACATCTATTCCACAAATCACTATTCATTTAGAGCCTTGCTTGCTTTCATTCATTCATTCATTCATTCATTCATTCACTCACTCATTCACTCATTCATTTATTCATTTATCTTTTCTATTCAGCTTGTTTACAGTGTTGCTGTGGAGAAGAAATCGTCACTGGACAGAAAAGAGGCAAAAGCACAAAAGATGGAAGAACAGAGTACAAATGAAGCTATTATAAATTCAAAAACTGATTCTATACGAACTACTACAAATGCAGCTGATAGAGATGAAGAAAACAATCATCACATGGAGACTGTTACCATGGAAACAGATACTTGTGATGTAGATACCAGAACTGATTCTACACTGATTGTTGAAAGTGCAGCTAATAGAGATGAAGAGAACAACTGTCACATGGAGATTGTTACCATGGATACAGATGTAGGTAATGAGCAAAAGTTGAGTGATAAGGAGAAATTTACAGACATGAGGAACGTAAGAAGTGATAAAACAAGGACTAACAAGGAAAAGAACTTGGAGTGCTCTGAATCTGTATTGTCAAACTGTGATGTAGCTAATGAAAGGGACAGTGGTAAATTTATCAAAAATAGTGCTAAGTTTTCTGATTCTGGTAACCATGGAGATGGACCAAATGATGCAGTAGAAAGTGATGGAAATACAATCTGTGTGACCGGCAAGTCAGAATCACACATTTCAGAAACTGGTCGAAAGCAAAATGTTGACGCGCTTTCAAAGGGAAATATAGAATGTGTAGACTCAGTTGGTCTAAGTGGTGTACAGGTAGAACATAATACAAATTGTGGTGATGATGATGAGATATTGACAAGTAGGAGAAAACACGATGCGGAAGTTGGAGGAAGTGAAATTGAAAATGAGAAAGATGACTTGTCATCAGAAAATGTTATTACAAGGATTTCACAGAGTACTGAGAACACAAACCAAACTCAGGGGTGGACTGAATATCCAAAACTTGGCGCTGATAGTCAGAACTTTTACTCTCAGCCAAAAGATGGAGAAAAATACACCACAAATGATGTTCCAGGGAAAAGAACGGATGCTGTTAGCCGGAATAGCCAACCTACTGATGACATGGGGGAGAACCAAGGAAAGGAGACAAATAGAAGGGAATTGGCAAAAATGGATGTCACATTCACAGATACAGGAATGAAAGATTCGAAAAACGGCAGTGTGCTAGAGACAACGAATGAGGGAAGTAACAAGAACACTAACAGTGCTAGCAAAGAGAAGACAAAGATGGAAGGCAGTGAACGACTACCGAGTAATTATCATGATGTTGATAAAGAATATTGTTTAGTATTTCATGATATGGATGTGGTAAGTACATGTACTTCCATTACCAATGGTAACACTAACAGTAAAATATTCTACACCTATCCTGGATACAGTCTCCCCCCCCCCCCCCCTTCCACCATTTGAAAAGTGTGTATGTGTGGGGGCAGATGTGGCTGTGCATGATTTGTGTGTACAATTATTATGTAACAGCTACACAAAATCATTTACCCATAGATGATTCAATACTTTGTAGGGTGTATGATATTACAAGTCAATTATGTGTAACAAAAAAGTTTTAAAAGAACGTTCCAATAGCAGCTAGTGCAGCTTTAATAAAATTAGTTTTGTGGTAGTTTTGAAGGGTACTTTGGAATCTCAAGGCGAGATTGATGATTATATATATATGTGTATAACGTACAAGGATGATTATATTTGGAACTGTTGGACAACAGTAGGCTTAACTATACATATCAATCACATGTTGGAATATGACACAACCCTATGACATGTGAGGACAAGTGTGGCATACTCGGGGTATTTACACGAGTGCTTGCCATATAGTCTTTGGCACAACCACGTGATTTCGTGCATAGCGAACAATCGCATCCTCATTTGCTTGTAATTTGCATGTGGGTATACAAATTTGCAATTGTAATGTTTTTCAGTATTGCACTGCAGTGAAAGTACCAGTAGTATGCACATGCACACTGCAAGTAATCTCTGGTACATACATAATAATAATACCTACTTTGACCAATGAATTATAAATACATAACTGAGGTAGCATCACCTTCCCATCATGCACTCTGAAATGTAAGAGATATATTTTTCAACCATAATTTGCAAATAATGTCACTTACCTTTATCTTTTCAAAAGTTCAACTTTGACAAGAAGAAAACCGAAGCTTTTAAACAGTTACTACAGGAAAGCAATTTAAGCCATCCAAGACCAGATCACTACCCAGTTGAAGCCATCAACAAGGTAAGTCCTGTCTAAAGATATTAGCCCAGATTTGGTATACACACTTCCTTGGAAAGGTGTTCTAGGGGAAAATGTCAAAGTTGCTCTCTGCCAATCAAGTACATTTAGATTTTTGTGGGTTACATGTGAAACCAGGTCCCCAATTATACAACTGAGTTGACTGGAGCACAAGCATGGTTCAAATCTTGCCCAAGGACTTTAGCCATTCACAAACAAACGGCAGCGACGGGGATCGAACCTGCAACCTGCAGCTTCCAAGCCGGCCACACTGACCATTTGCGACTCCATGGTATGGTAATTCATATAGGTCCATGCAGATCTTAATTCTGCCATAATAGGTATCAAAACAACGTGTCAGTATTTGTTAGTAATGTCTACTGATTTAATAGGTGATAGTCTTTGTGTTTGTTTAGATGTGTGTGAGATCAGGATTGGGCATGTCGTTTGGACTTTGAAAGTTGATCTGATCCTAACTTTTTTGTCGTCTTGACCACACAGGTATGTTGGAACCCTAACTTAGGATCCCATCAGTGGTTGTTGAGTGCAGGTAATTCAGGGATTGTCCGAGTTCATAATGTACTAGCTCTGAGGAAGAAGAGTTCCAATACATTACTAATGAAGTTGAATAGACAGCAACAACGTAAAGAGGAGGATGAACAGGGTGAAGAGCAACCAGATGAGAACAAAATACTGCAGGATGAACAGCAGTGTGATAAGGAAGAGGTGATGATGGATGAATAGCAACGGAATACAGAAGAAGTACTAATGTACTGCAGGATGAACAGCAATTGACTTAAAGGAGGGTACTTTAGGGTGAACAGCAATGGGATACAGAAAAGGTACTTCAGGATGTACAGCAACCAAATAAGGAGGGTACTGCAAGATGAACAGCAATGGAATACAGAAAAGTTACTGCAGGATGAGGTGCAGCAGGACAGGGAATGAGTGACGCAATTTGAACAATGGCAGGATAGAGAGGTACTACAGGATGAATGGCTACAAAAGGAAGAGATGATGGGATGTACATTGTACATTAATGACACTGGGATAAGGAAAAGGTCTGCTAGATAAACAACAAAGAGTTAATGAACTAAATCAACATTGGCCAATCTTTAAATAAAGATGGAGATGTAGCAGTGTTGCAGGATGAGATGCAATATCAAAAGGTGTACAACAACAATGAAAACTGCAACATCAATATGTGCACTGTATGACAATAGCAGGCACTGCAGATAATACAATGCTGAAGTGTGAGCAGTGAGGGACAAATTAATATTAATTCGCTTTCTCACAACTAGTACTTAGTTGTGTACAAACAAATACCCCCTAGGGAGAAAGAGGACCAACTTGTATGTAGTTTACAAACAAATACCCCCTAGGGAGAAAGAGGACCAACTTATACTTAGTTTACAAACAGATACCCCCTAGGGAGAAAGAAGATTAAGCAGTGCAAGACAGACAAGGGATGCCATGCTGTAGGTATAGTAGCTAAGGGCAAATGAACAAGAACAGCCAGAATAGTAGTGTGTAAGATACATTCATGACATGCTATCAGCCAGCACTCATCGTCTGTGCTATTCTACAAGACTATGCCTGCTAGATCAAAGGATTTAGGCCACTCCTTGAACTTGTGATTAGAAGTTCAAACAGAGGTCATTATGTAGATTAAAAATCAAATAGACAGAAGAGTTTCTGCTTCTGATGTTACGAACGATTGTTGTTGTTATGGTGATACTTGTTAATTGTTTGTACTTTATAAAATATCAGACTTTGGACAGGAAACTTATGTTTACTATTGACGTAACATTAGGTGGCTGGTCTCATAAATCAGCCTTGAAAGGCTGACATCATGGTCACTTAGACACCCTTTTAGAGCATAACGATATTTGATTGGCTGCAACCCAATCTGGTTGGATCTGCAGGATACTGGGTAGGTTTGTACAGTCGTGGCTTAAGAACCCTAATAGGGCTGAACAACACAATGTATCTTACAGTGTACAAGAACAGTAACATGCGGGATGGCGAAAAAAAAAAGCAAAGTACACAGATCAATACTAAACTCTCTTCATAACATGTATTCTAGACGATAACAGCTACAAGAACTAAATATACATTATGATTACGATGGACTCTCTGAATTATGCAGTAACTGTACTAAATGTTTATAACTTTACAATTTTTTGCTGTGATATCAACAACACACATCAAAACAACAAAGTCATTTATTTCTATCCAGAATACATGTACATGCATTCGCTGGTGTAATTTGAAAATTTTGTACTAAGAGCTCATTAAGTTTACAAGTCTAGCAAGGTCTATGAAAGTCATTAACGCTTTGAATCTTAAAAGGGAAGGCCATTCCAGGAAATAAAGGTATGAACTTTGGGTTCTGGACAGTCATTTCACAATTATAATTAACCAGAGAACATCACATATTTCGCCTGCATTGTTTGTAAGGATCAATTACTAAATTGCAACATGTTTCACATCTATTGTTCTAGTAGTGGTCCAGTGGTGTTTGTGATTTTTTAAGTTTTTTCATGGTTTCCTACTTGAAAAAATCAATGTGAAACAAAATTGACGAAGGGACCATCGCACAATGTCACACAATCTCAAAAAGCAAACTTTGTTCATTTAAGGGAGGAGTTGATCTGGCATCAACGTGATTGCTGAACTTCATTTTCGCACTTCTAACCGAATTTACTCTGATGCATCATGGGAGATAGTAGAAATACATTATTCAATGGTTGAACATTAAATATTCATGAGTACAAAATGCTACTCATTTTAGTGTGAAACAGCTGTCATGAATATTCAGTGTTCAACCGTTGCGTAATGTATTTCTGCTATCTCCCATGATGCAGTAGCCTATAGCAAAGATACCCCATAAATGCACAAGATCACAAATAATTGTAGGTGATGTAAAATCATGAAAGGAATCTCCAGAACTCATAGTTTATGAAAATGTGAATTTCCTGGAGTGGTGTTCCGAATGATATCAAATGCCCCTGTTGATTCCTAAAGGTTCATGAAATAAACTGCATAAGGGGTTGGTATCATAGCAGAATTTATTTATTTCACGAAAGTCAACACTTTGAATATTTTGTAACAGTATCTTATTTAATTAAATTACTCTGTTTGAATGTGTAAAATAAAGAAATTTCATTTCACATATGTTTACAGTATGCATTCCTTTATTGTAATTTAGGAACTTAACATGAAAACATACAACATACACTCCGAACTTGACTTTGCTAAGTTTAGAAACATTCTCTCCCAAGGGTCTTTTTGTTAGGTTCTTTATAAAAATTACAGCTTGATCTTTCCATATATTCCTACAACATATATATGTACAATGCACCTAAATAATCTTTTCTATCCAATTTCAACAGTAATCCATCACATACACGTTTGCAAGCTACTTGGTATAATATACCTTTAGATTCATCAAGTTGGTAAAACATAGTGATAATACATTCTTGTACCACGACCAAGAAGGGGTCTTATTACTTACGAGTAACGTTTTGTCAGTTTGGGTAAAGTAAATGGGCAGTGAAGCCTGTCAACCTGAACTGGCCAAACGTTACTCATAATTAATAAGAACCCTTGGTCATGGTACAAGAACACATTTATTATTACTTCACTGGTGTAATATAGTTCCTCAATATGTCCAGTGTACTTTGACATAATTACAAGTAAGAGAAGGTCCAGGGATGTACATAATTGTTGATGGCCGCCCTAAAAAATGGCTACCAGTACTTTGTCATTTGAAAATTTGTCCCAGATCACTGGCTACTTTTCACAATATACCAGCTACTTTCAAAATTAGCTATATCACTGATTTCACGCTCTTCAATACAGTTTCATGATTTAACTTCCAACTTTAAAGGCTCACCATTAAATTCTCACATTTGTGCTATCTTATCAATGGTGCCTTAAAGGAGAATACCACTCCAGGAAATAAAAATATTTTCATAAAATATGGGTTCTGGAGAGTCATTCCATAATTTTACATCACCTACAATTACTCATGATTTCAGAGAAACATCAAATTGATCTTGTGTCTTTATATGGTATCTTTGCTATGGGTTATTGCATCATGGGAGTCAGCAGAAATAAATGTATTCAGTGGTTGAACACTGAATATTCATGACAAATGTATAGCATTGTCAGTGTGTAGCCAATGAATACATCATTTGTACAGACTCCCATGATACAATATCCCGTACCAAAGATACCCTCCAGTATAAATGTACAAGATCAACATAACCTATTCTATGTAACCTGTCTTCACAACTTGATGACAATTGAATGTGAATGAGATCCTGGAATTTCATCATAACAGATCACTCTGCTGTATACCGCCATATTAACGTCCTGTTATCAACTATCAAAGACTGATCAAAGGTGACAAGAACTGAAAATTCAATCACCTGGGAATCTAAGAAGAACTAGAGGCTCTAAATTGGCAGACACCGCCAAGGCTGTATATATCAAATGAACAGCTATGTAGATTGAATTATCACTCATGCACAGCGTCTCATCAAGTAAGCTGACGTGCAAAGCATGGCATCGTTTGGTTCCTTATTTTCATATACTAAACCAATGAAGCCTGTTTGTGCAGAGTCATCCATAAGATCTAAAAGGTCCAGCACCTCATCTATACATAGCGATTCTGCTGTGCGAGCAGCTGCTCTTTAGCTCAGACCACTAAATGGATTAGTTAGTGGTTGGAGTCTCAGGCAGAGCTTAAGGCCAGGGAAGAGGAGGCAGCACAAGAAGAGGAGCTAAAACGATTGAACTTGCCGAAAGACAACATCAAGCTGAAGCAGAAGCAGAGATGGAAAGCAAAATGAGAGAACTGGATACCCAGAAGATAATGAGAGAACTTCGTATTGGAAAGGCCAAGCTTGCAGTCTACAAGAGAGAGGAAATGCTTGATGGCCTCCCAATCACAGTGACAACCCCTCATATTATGCCTGTATTGGCACCACCACCCTGCCATAAGACAGAACCAAGCAGCCCACCTGCTTGCATAGCAAAGAAGAGAACAATATATCCAAAGCATCAAAGTCGTCTGAGCGGGAAGCTCATGTGCACCAGACCGAGAATGAGAAAAAGTGACTTAAGTAAAGACAGCTGGTTGTCACTGTGTTGCTCGCCTACAACAAAACCTGATCTCATTAATGATTGTTCCAGTACGAATCTCCAGTTGCAAGGATCCAGGCAGAGAAATCTTGCTATAAGTGCTACTCGACACACAGTCAGATACTTCCTTCATGTTAGATCACACTAGTGAACAGCTATGGATAAAGTCTGAGCCAGTCAGCCTTTGACTAACCACCATGGTTAGTCATGTGAACGAGCTGTTGCATGCCAAAGTATCCAAATCTCAGGGTTCATGGATTTGATGCAAATGTATTAATCACACTGCCTACAGCATATTCTCGAGAGTATATACCAGTAGAGGAATCACAAATATCCACTCCGGAGATCACAAATAAATCGCCACATCTTTAATAAAGAAATCGCCCATCTAATACACCCCCTAGAGAAGTGTGAGGTAGGTTTGTTAATTACTTAAGATTGTCCTCCAGCCCTGGCACCTTTCACAGTAAAGACAGACCTGCAATGGAGCATCATTGGACAGTTGGTACTATCAGATGACATTGAAGATGTCTTTGGTTTAACTCACTTACCAAGGTAATACCAGACTGTGTGCAGACAAGTGTTAATGTCATTGGAAATGAACAGAAATCTCATGAAGAACAGCACCCTCCATCAGAGGTTTGCTATGCCTCTGCTAAGGAGCAAGTTTTCAATCTATCAGATGTAGTGGAAAAACTTGAATCAGACTTCAAAGAAACTAGAGACAAAGAAATTACTCTGGCTCAAGAAGAAATTTGTTTCCTAAACATCACTGAAAATGGCATCCACATGGGAAATGGTGGATTTTACACAATGAAAATATGCAAATCAAGTGAAGAGTTGCGGAAAAACTCGAAATTAAGATATTTCCAAAGACACAAGTGTTCAAGATGTGAAGTCATGCAGAAATTTCACAAAGAAAAAGTACCCATGCTCAAGGGGCAAAACCAAAGTCAAAAGTTGACGAGAGAGGTGAATGTGGAAAATGTGGAACCAAGCATGTAAGACGACAATGTCCACCATATGGAAAGAAATGCCACAAGTGTCAGAAAATGAATCATTTTCACCAGCACTGGAGAAAAAAACTTAACTTAAAGAGAAGCACACAGATCAAGGCAGATGAATGTTTGTATTAAACCATTCACATACATTCTCAAGACGTCAAATTTAAAATTGACACTGGATCTCAAGCAAACATTATACCAAAATGGATCTTCAAGAAATTGAAACCTAAGGTTGAAATGAAGAAAACTCGCACTACACTGACAAGCTACTCAAGTCACAGAATACAAGTCCTTGGTAAGTGCAAACTGATGTGTATGGATACTCAACTAGAATTCTTCATCACAGACACCAACCAGCCACCGTTACTTGGATTCAAAGCATCGCAAGAATTAGAGCTGATAAAGGTTATCCTGAGTCTCGGAAAGAGGGAAAGTCAGGAGAAGAAAAATAAACTGATGAAAGAATTTCCAAAAGTATTCACAGGCCTAGGATGTCTACAAGAACCATACCACATCAAAATCGGTGAGTCCGTGAAACCTGTTGTGCATCCACCTAAAAAATTAACAGCATCACTCAGAGACAAATTAAAGAAAACTCTGGAGAATATGGAAGAAGAAAATGTAATAATATGATCTATACATTAATATTTAATGAATAATATATGAGATCATTCTGACAATGACATCATCACCATCATGTGTATATGTCAACATTATGTAAATAAAGTTATATAGTTGCAATAATACAACACGACGTCCTGAGCCTCACTGAACATAACACTACATACAAGGGGACCAGTCTCAATGACCATTGTGGTTGCAACGACACTCATGGTTACAATAATACTTATGGTACTACATTGGTAACTATGGTTACAACACTAATGTATATGATGTATGGCTGTAATACTCTGCGTTAATGACTCGAAATAAAACCGTAATAGCTGTATACAGAAACTTGTACAGACTTGTTTGTGAAATTGCAAGCAATTTGTAAGTGATGTAAAATCATGGAATGACTCTCCACAACCCATAGTTTATGAAAATGTCTCTATTTCCAGGAGTAGTATTCCCCTTTAAGGCATAAATATGATACATGCAATTCTTTCCTTCTCAGACCAAATTCTTTCTATAAAAGCTCTCAACCAGACAACTTTTTCCTATATGTATTTTTAACCTATATACAGTAGGCCTTAAAATATTTTATTTCCATGATTAGCAAGCTGTGGCAATATAAAACATCCAGAAATGTTGAAAACAAGGAAGTAGCCGTATTTGTACATTTAACATAATTGCAATGAGGGGTAGACACACAAATTTCTATACTGTCTTTTGAAAATAAAAATGTTTTACAACTAGAAATTAGAGATAATATTGTGCGTTTGATTTTCAATGTTGGTCTTGTTACAATAATCAGCTTCTTGATCCTGGTTTCAAACTTGCAAATGATTTGTTACTTCTCAGCTGAGAACTCATTTCTGTATTTAAAAAAAGAAGAAGCAAATAAAGAACACATAGAACATATGACATGTAATTAATAACATATTTGATCATTTGCAACAAATTTATTTACAGGGATATTAAAGTTGCCTTAGTGTTTCCCTCTTGCGACATGATACTTTTAACACACACTCAAACAATATCAAATGCAAAATTATAAAAGTGTTGCACACACTGTGTTGGGAGTTAGAACCCGACAAGTAAGCATATTGATTATCAGGAGGAAAGTAAATAAATTGAATTCTGTGGGGTATTTATGTGTAATGTATGTATGTATGTATGTATGTATGTATGTATGTATGTATGTGTGTGTGTGTTTGTATGTATGTATGTATGTATGTATGTATGTATGTAGGTAGGTAGGTAGGTAGGTAGGTAGGTATGTATGTATGTATGTATGTAGGTATGTATGTAGGTAGGTATGTATGTATGTATGTATGTATGTATGTATGTATGTATGTATGTATGTATGTACGTCCACACACAAACACACACACTCTCTCTCTCTCTCTCTCTCTCTCTCTCTCTCTCTCTCTCTCTCTCTCTCTCTCTCTCTCTCTCTCTCTCTCTCTCTCTCTCTCTCTCTCTCTCCTCTCTCTCTCTACGAAATTTGAACTCACCTGTCATAAATGCATTAACATAGGAGTCTTTTTCATTTTTCTTGGTGTCATAAATGATGACTAACGTCATCCTAACATCTACTTTAGAGATATAATATGTGCTCTGGAAATGCTGTAAAATACAAAAACAAAATATATCAAAAGTTACTAAAAATGTTTTGGCGTAGTCAACAGATCCATTAAATATCGTATCTTGTACTGAAACCAAAAGATCTTTAAAGCTGAACCAGCTGTGGAGCATTTAAATAAAAAAAAAACTGTTTTGTTCGACATAATGACTATGATAATATCATACATCCTGAACAGTATTGAATCACCTGTGAGTACACATATTGCTGTAGCTGTTCACACGATAATATGGTACAATAAATACAAGGTATTCAGCCATTTTGGGTGATTTCTTGCAAAGGTTTATGGGAAATTCACTACTGATGACATCACATGTACCCTAATTTCTTTTTCTTGGCACTTTTCGTATTTGTCAACACCAAAAGATTAAGATGACTATGGTGAACAAAAATGTCATGAACACAGTACAACGTACTTTACCTTGTCATAGAAATAGACAAGTCTATCTGGTGTACTCAGTTCTGGTTGTCTACTTGTCATCAACATCACTACATTAGGCCAGTGATTGGCAGGTCGGTCCTGTAGACAAATAAAACATTGTAGTTAAGAATCCCATGCTGACAAATGTGTGTCTATTCCTACCACTACCTTCTACAGTTTGATTAACATTTAACCAGATCTGTATATAAAAAGGGTGATGCTCAGTTTGACCCTGCCAATTAACAACGCAGGTTTTCTCTGGGTACTCTGGTTTCCTCCTGCTTCTTCAACACTACGACTTTACGGTGCTGCTCTTGTCGCGACCATTCAATAACATTTCTGAATTTATTTGAACGACAAAAGATTATTTATTATAATTATTAATTGACCTCTTATCCCAACTTACATGTGGATAACTGACAACTGCTGGATAACTATCCAATCCAGTTGCCGGTTCAAAGACAGATTCCGGATGGTGATATCCGTGTCCCTTGTACGTATCCTCACATCCTGATACATGGAATACTAGGGATATGTTAAATGCATCAGATTTTTTATGGAAGGAGACAAATCTGGAAGTAAGTAAGGAAGAAAAATCTCAGAATGATCTGGAGAATATATCAAGCAATCTACTAGTTGGCTAAGAAATTGGTAGTGCTACAGACATAAGACAATGTCTTAATGTGCATTGACTTTTAAGGTCAGTGTAACAATTTTCAAATACGGACTTTTAAAGCTGTCCGCCAGGTGTAACCATAGACCCTACATGGAGTAACTGGACGAAACCTAGATATTTTCACTACTACAAAATTTTGCGTTACAGTCTTCAGCAAGTTCTCAAAGACTAACTTTCACTAATTACCAGACTGGTATATTGTGTTCATGTACAAGAAGACATTTTAGTCACTTGCAGTTTTGTTTTACAGTGAAATTAGTGAAAAAAAAAAGTCTTTGGCAAAAATGTCCAGGTTTAAATTAATATTTTCGACCAGACAACAAGCAAAATATTCACTGAAAATTGTGCCCTTGTGCTTGCTTACTGAGAATCTCATCAAACTGATATTAATTCACTTACTTGGAATAGTAGTCTACCCGCAGTTTGGATAACAAACGCTTTATTTTGACCACAGGGGCTTGCTTACTGAGAATCTCATAAAACTGATATTAATTCACTTACTTGGAATAGTAGTCTACCCGCAGTTTGGATAACAGACTCTTTATTTCGACCACAGGGGCTTGCTTACTGAGAATCTCATAAAACTGATATTAATTCACTTACTTGGAATAGTAGTCTACCCGCAGTTTGGATAACAAACTCTTTATTTCGACCACAGGGGCTTGCTTACTGAGAATCTCATGAAAATATAGACTGAACTGAAGAAAAACAGAGAAAAACAGAATATTACAAACAAGAATTTCAATTACAGCACATTGCAGGTTATTGTTCACTGGCTCTGTTTGATACAAACCAATACAAAATTTTACATTTTAATTAAGAGAGCAAGATTAGAATTTCTTGAACATTTAGTCTTAATGAAATCAACCATTTAAACACACTACAACTAGATGCTGACACACAGGTGCCAATGTTTGATATCTGTATTCGATGTCTGCCTAGTGGAACATTAGTTAATTTCATTTACTAATATCCCTCCCCCTCCCACCAGCAAAATGTAGCCAAAAACTGTAAGCATGGTGTCGACCACCAAGATAATTGAATGATGCACCTAAGTAATAAAAAATTCTATTCCCAGTAATGACAAGCCTTCATCGAAAATATACTCCCTAAAATTTCAACTTATCAATTACAAACATTCCAGAAGTATTTTGATACTGACCTTTGACATGAGTGCATCTTTATATTTGATAAGCCATTGGTACAATGGTGGAACCGGTGGCGTTTTATGAGAAGGACTGGATAGTCTCTTTTTAGGTTGCTATGGAAACACAAACAATACATGTCAGTTTATAGTATATCATAACAACCCGGAAATTAAGTTATATACATTTGAACAGAAAATATGGGATTGATTTCCTAGTCATTGTAGACTGACTATTGGTTCCAGTTTCTGGTGCCTGTGGTATTTGTAGCATGTACATTATTTAGGTGTTGGCACGTTTTTAATATTCAAAATTACGCTGAACATGTTTAGAAATATGATGCATAGAGAAATCTATAACATGTAAACTATCAAAAGGATAAAACTTGGAGAAACTTAGGGACGTTTGCACGATGTCACATGACCTCAATAAGTGAACTTGGTTCATTTAGGGGAGAGTCGGGGGGGGGGGGGGGGGGGTAATGAGATTGCTGAACTTCATTTTCGCACTTCTAAGATAAGATAATTAAAGTTTACTTCTAATGTGAGATACAGTGCAGGGTTTCCGGTAGTATTTGAATGTGTTTACAATCATGTTTTTCACATTGTATAGATCGCAGTGATGTGACCATTACAATTTTCTTCATGGTTTACACCAATCTGATTAAAATCCGATGTGCTGAAAGCGTCTAAATGCTTTATTTACCTATATTTCCATCGTTTTGTGTCGTTTGTTTTTGTACTGAGTGATCATCAGTCAGTATAAAAACAAACGACACAAAATGATGGAAATAGAGGTAAATGAAGCATTTAAACACTTTCACCACATCGGATTTTAATCAGATTTGGTTTACACCAAATATAAACATGCTGATGTCGCACTTGTAAACATTTGTTTAGGTTGAGGGGAGAGGGGATTATGGAATTAACTTCGTTGATTGAGCTTGTGTGACATTGTGCGATCATCCCTTATGGGTAATATATTTTACTTCTCTGTCTCATCCAGTCAAAGAGATGTGAGCATTACCAGGTTATCAATCATGATGAAATTCTATCATCCACAAAGTACCAGGATGTGTGACCCTTAGGTCAGAAACTTTGACCTCTTACCTCTTTCATAAGTTGGGGAATTCCCCAAGCCTCTAGTTTGGTGTTAACATCATGTAATTTGAATAGACTTTGTAGAAACTTCCACTGTGACATTTCTAACTCTGCCTGTAGTAGTGTTTGTAGACAGTCAAACTCCTGGGTTATACTGGTTTTCAATGGACTCAGTATGGGATGATGAAAGCTTTTGGAATGTCTGTGGAAAGAGTGCAAAATGTCAAAAATACTTTATCCATGTTCACTCTGTTAAAGGGGCACAGGCTTCAGGTTTATATATTATTTTGGGGCCGATTTAATGACATACTTTACACAGAAAATCAAGTTCCTACAATCTCTCCAAAGTCTGCCATGTGTGAGCTTTATTACTAGTCCTTCAAAATAAAAAAAATTTTGAGGTTCACACTATCTTTATTTGGCGGCCATATTGGATTATAAAAATGGCCTCACTTTGATATCACTTTGGTCTTAGTTTAAAATATTTGCATATTGACCTCTGATTTTTATCCTTCATTTTAACTGAGAGAACAGATTTGAGTTTTTGAAGTACTTGCAAACTTTTAAGTTTTTTATTCCTGAGGTGGAAACTACTATTTTAGTAAAATGAAAAAAATGTACGGATTTTACGTTACTGTAAATGATCTCGGAGACTTAAAGCTGCCCTCGCTGCAACTGAACATTATTTTAGAAAATGTTTTGATACAATAACTTACTCATAAAATCTTACACTCTGAACAGTATTGAATCAATTATGGCTGAATGTACATATCACATGTAATTGCACACATGATAAATCAAATCAAATTTATTTTGGGTCCATACCTGAAAATCAGCGCCCTCAACGGCAATCACAAATTCATTTTGTTACTGCGTTACATATGGATAACACCACTGAATAGTATCCACAATGTCTCATTATTGATATTTTAACAATATTCAATGAATAAATTGTGGTTGTAATTGAGAAACGATACTACAATTACAAACTAGTACAGTTTTAACATGGTGACGGACTCAAGGCCGAGCTTTCACCCAAGATTTCAAGTTTTCACGACACTACCTGCAGATAATATTGACCACTAATTAACATTTACAATATCTTTTTTATAAGTATCAGACTGATTTTCAGTGAATATATCTTTGGTTACATGATGAAAAAATGAAGCCCTGTTGCAGCTACATGTATGTGTAGAGTACGTTAAAAAACTCTCCAAAATATACATGAATCTCGATAGAAATAAATTTACATTCTAAATTTCAACGCCATTGTTACCACAAAGTTTAATCTTACCTTTGAGTACGTTCTGTAATGGTATTCACCAAATCACAGTAATTGATATCTGACCTTTGACCTCCCTGACTTGATAACATTTCATAACTGGCCAGTTGTTAAAGAAAGTGTAAGACTCCAGTACTTAATATTTAAGAATATCTTGTAACATTTTATGAGCTTAGAAATGATCATTTCAAAATTTGTTGATTACAGAATTTCACGAGATGGTAAAAGAAAAGCGTTAATAAAATGCTATTTCAATGCATTCTGGGGCACGTTCGATTTGCACAATCATCATTGTGATTAATCTGACATCATTTAACCAATCAAAACTTATTTACATAATATTTAAAGTCATTTCTAACTTGCCATCAGCCACGTGCACATGATCCTCTCATGATATTACATTGTCAGCCATCTTGTAATCACATCAATCATGGTTCACGGCATGATTACTGTGATTACCAATCATGATTGTGATTCATACAAGTATGAAACGTGAAATCATGATCGTGATCGATAAATCACGATTGTGCAAATCGAATGCACCTCATGCACCTCTGATCAATAAAGGGTCATTATATTCAGACACCGCCCTCTATGGTGAGATAAGGATACAAGTCCATGATGTCTTGTCTGGCGTGGATATACTGACATAGCTGGCCACATAGATGTGCTAATAGTTCTTCCAACTGTGGTGCTGTGCCACCCATGGCATGTTTTCCGATGTTTTCAATCTTTCTCAGTTCTGTATATAACTGGCTGTAGGAGGTCCTCAAAGACTGAAATATGCAAGGAGGAGTGTGACAGTGGGATAGAAGGGTGGGGAAGGAGTTGGGTGGAAGGAGAAAGGAACAGAAAGAAAGAGCGAACAAGAGGAGAGAGGGAAAGAGAGAGAGGGAGAGAGAGAGAGAGAGAGAGAGAGAGAGAGAGAGAAGGGCGAGGGGAGAGAGAGACCAAGTGACACAGACAGACAGACAGACAGACAGACAGACAGACAGACAGACAGACAGAGACAGCATGAGAGAGAAACTTCAGTCAATGAATTGTTATGACCATATATATACATGTACAGTATTTCATCTAATGAAATATCATCAAAACAATATGAACATTCAGCAATACATTGTATTGCACTGTATTAAACAAAACTTATTAACATGGAGTAACTTAACACTTTATTATAAGTGTTCATACACAAAGTAATAATACTTGAAGTCACTACCTAAAGCATATAACTTTCCCTAAGGGCACTGTTTTTGTACCTCCTCAAGTTGGCATATGTTACTTAGCTGCAGTTGTAGAATCTATTAAAGACATAAAACTTCATGATGTACATGTACTCTACTATATCCATAATCCAATTCAACTGGCTTCAATTGTAACACATTCTAATGTGCTATATATGTTATACTCACATCTTTTCGACCAAACCATTTCTGTCCTAGGAATAACAAAGAGGAGTAGGTTTTCTCGGCAGTAGCAAGGTGAGACAATGCAAATAACATCTGTCCCCATGTTGTGCCGTATGTATTCTTACGAGCATCTTTTTCTTTGTCCTAGACAAACAACATATACGGTAGGTGTGAAATGATGACTATACAGGGTGACTGGAGGCATGGAAATTAAGGCCAAAAGAATTTATTTCAAGAAGTTTATAAATCTCTGATGGCCATCCTAATCATGCTAGTTATAGTACGTCATCATTAAGGATAGCACATTTGCCGCCGCCACTGCCACTGCCACCACCACCACCACCACCACCACCACCATCGCCACCGCCACCGCCTGCACCATCATCACAACCACCACTGTCTTACATATATAATGTTATAAACCTATAATGTACATGCAATTTACATTCACATGAAACTTCAATTGGAAGGTTAGCCAATTATCTTCAAGTGCCTGAAGATTCCTTTAGTTTCAGCCAAGTTATTTAACTTGATTTCAAATTTGGAACATATTTCTGTGCTTCCAGGAGCAAATGCCTTGTCTTGGTGCACTTGGCATCTTGAGTCAGTAACACTAAGACAAATCATTGGGTTAGAGCGTGTCTTGAGATATGGAGGTAATTGAAATTGTGACTATTTTGCATAAAGGAAAACATATACTAATTCTTGATACAGTAAAACATTCATTATTGTTGATATTGATTTGTGATTACTCTATTGTTGATGTTTGTCAGTATTTATTTATTTGTTTGTTTGTTTGTTTGTTTGTTCATTTATTTATTTATGTGTTTGTTTGTTTGTTTGTTTTTGTTTGCTTATTTGTTTGTTTGCTTTTGTAAACAAAATTAATTGAGCCTGCTGAATCCTTGTGATGTAACATGTAACATGTAACATGGAAATAGCACCCATCCGGTTATACTTCAGTGTACTGTGTGGTTATTTTAAATTATAATATAATATTAATTTTTTTAAGACTGCAATGAAATTGCAAAAGAATCCGAAAAAATAAACCTTCTCGACTCGCTACTTACGGCTGATTCTTTGGCTTTATCATAGGCAAACTGGCTGATCGTAAGGAAGTAGGTCTCTAAAAATGCCTGTTCCTGAGGTACTGGTGGTAACGACGAGTTCGACTCCTCAACCTCAGATATTGAACTTCGCGTGTCAGTCATGCTCTTCTTCAACGTGATGTTTTCAACGTAGTTCGTCCTTGTAAAGATTCAAAATCTAACACTCATGATCTTAAAGTTACACCCATAGAAATGATTTGAGGGTCGCCAGTTTAAACCAGGTCTTAAATGACGAAAAATAGACGAAGTTACTAGTCAAATTCCCCAAGTGTTAAACGCTTCCATGGGGGCAGCCATTTTGAGTGTTGTGCTAGAAGGGCGCCACTCCCGACAGTATCGTTGAAAACTTTTGTTTTTACGTATGCTGCGGCTTTCACAGCTTCACTGACGTGTTATGCATATTCATAGACTGTCGGGTTTAGTCGCGAATATCAGTCCATCTACAAACACTCAACACACTGCATGCAGGGGTACGTGGCTAAATGTTGAAGGAAAATTTATGAGTTCGATAACAAGCTTAAGTTTAAGGTCTTGCTCCCATTTTCATTTAATCTAAGGAAAAATGCTCAACGGTCAATGTCACGGTCAATTCAAGGTCAACAAATGTTCAAGTGGTTGTTTCTCAAAAATGAATAAGTTTTTCTGGGCGCGGACCCAAAAATCACTTTGATTGTCTTTATCGTTTGATTTATAGCTACAGATATTACGAGTAAGTTATTGTACCTAGCTAAACTTTTTTTTTTAAAATATAACGCCCCAGTTGCAGCTAGTGCAACTTATTGTTCTATGCTCCCAAGTGCTGAAATTGAAAGTGAGAATGTGATTTTGGTGTTAAAAGGATATTTTTTACTTTGATAAATTTAAACACATTGATAAATTGCCTGTCACCCGATTGCCATGATGTTCTTTAGTGTTTTACAAAGATTATTTTACACATGATTCAAGCAGCAAGCATTCTATTTTCTTTTGCTCTTTTTTCACTCGCATGAAAGACACATATGGAAGTGTCAGTGAACTGCTAAATTAGCCCGCGGCTAGCAAGATGACCGTACGTACTCTGCACTATATGTACCCTGGGACTGTTACTACCTGCAGCTTATATATTCCTGTCGAAGGTTCTCTGTCCATGGATCCGGAGGACTGAAACATAGAATTGAAATATTTTACCTCAATCAAGGCTAGAAGAAGGCCTTCTTTTTTCATATCGAACCCATATTTTTTTTATCTATCCTGTTATGTACGTCCATAAGTGATAACATTATTATTGAAAGTACAATGACTGGTCAATAAACCCAAATGGCAATATAAAGCTCCCCGGCACAATGGACGTACGTGAGCGTACCAGCAAGCCATGAATGTCGCGATTGTTTGCGTACGCTAATTTTAGAAATACAGCTGACGCGCATTCATGGCAGTATATCAAGTCGGTAGTTTGCATTTTTATCTTGGGGGAGGGGGGGGGGGACTGGAGGATTTTCGAGAGCAAAATACTGTTGCCGGCCTAAAGCAAGGAATAAAATTGCTAACCAACTCAAGACAGACCCCCCAAAAATGTGTTTCCAGGGTATGAGCTCGAACGCGGCACCTTAACTTTTTCAAGTTTCTTGTCAAAAGTTTATACACTATACGAATAGTCATATT
>NC_135561.1:17094239-17136739 GCF_964340395.1 Glandiceps talaboti | reverse complement strand
CATGCATGAATTTACATTCATACATGCATACATAATACATACATACATACATTCATACATACATAATACATACATACATACATTCATACATACATGCATACATACATACATACATACATACATACATACATACATACATACATACATACATACATACATACATACATACATACATACATACATACATACATACATACATACATACATACATACATACATACTTTTAAGAACAACTTGGGCACATTAGTCGTACTGATCAGAATTTATATTTGAAAAAATGTAAACTTCTTTAGTTAGTTAATATAATAGAAAAGAAATTGTATACAGAAAGTGTACATTTCTTCAGGTTTTTGTAATAAGTTTGCCATCACTATGTAAGCTGTAATTTTTTTACGCTAACCTACATAATTATAATACACGTATATCCGAAGCAAAACTAAGCTGTTATTATTATCATCAAGCAGTCAAATATGCCTACGGAAGTCATTCACTTAAATATTTTTAGACTAATGTAAACTAAAATTTGTCAAATTACATTTGACAAAAGTTTGATTTCCCAGGTCGATAAACTCTCTACATAGAATCGAAGCGGAAAGCCGTAGGTGGCCAAAAGTGGCAGAATTGCCGGTTGTAATGCGGTGATAAAGGACTAAATATTGACAATGCAAGGTCAACTAGCTATCCAATGATTGCTTTGTGTAGATTCGCCACGTATGAACTCCAACAGTGATCATATAATTACATTTGGACTCGAACGGCGAGAAATTAATTTTCATTCAACAAAATAGCACCCTTAAATACCACATATAAAACAGAATTCATCGCCGAGGCGTGAGTCTATACGAGTGAACAAAGATAACAAGGTCTCCTAATCAAGTGTACCGGGCATACCCACTAAGATGTCAAACGTGGATGTAGTGACTTTAATCATTTCGTGGTACACCTTCCTTTATTTTGAAACTGAAAAAAAAGTTATATTAATTTGACTATTTGAACAATAGAACGACTCTCCCTCTGAGTCACTAATAGTCACCGAAGGCCACGTCTCTCTACTAATTAAGACTCTCAGAACAAGTTGATGACGAATTCATATCTGGCGTACAATAAATCAAAATACAATTCCTACCTATCTACCCCGTTTTCTATTTTTTGAAGTCATGTTATCAGAAACAAGTATTTATATTTACATTTTTGCATATATTATGTATGTATGTATGTATGTATGTATGTATGTATGTATGTATGTATGTATGTATGTATGTATGTATGCATGCATGCATGTATGTATGTATGTATGTGTGTGTGTGTGTGTGTGTGTGTGTATGTATGTATGTATGTATGTATGTATGTATGTATGTATGTATGTATGTATGTGTGTGTGTGTGTGTGTGTGTGTGCGTGCGTGCGTGCGTGCGTGCGTGCGTGCGTGCGTGCGTGTGTGTATGTATGTATGTATGTATGTATGTATGTGTGTGTGTGTGTGTGTGTGTGTGTGTGTGTGCGTGCGTGCGTGCGTGCGTGCGTGCGTGCGTGCGTGCGTGCGTGCGTGCGTGCGTGTGTGTGTGTGTGTGTGTGTGTGTATGTATGTATGTATGTATGTATGTATGTATGTATGTATGTATGCATGCATGCATGCATGCATGCATGCATGCATGCATGCATGCATGCATGCATGCATGCATGTATGTATGTATGTATGTATGTATGTATGTATGTATGTATGTATGTATGCATGTATGCATGCATGCATGCATGCATGCATGCATGCATGTATGTATGTATGTATGTATGTATGTATGTATGTATGTATGTATGTGTTTATTTTGTTTGCCTGTGTGTCATTGTCTGTCTGTCTGTCTGTCTGTCTGTCTGTCTGTCTGTCTGTCTGTCTGTCTGTCTGTCTGTCTGTCTGTCTCTGTGTGTGTCTGCCTGCATGTATATATGTATGTATGTATGTATGTATGTATGTATGTATGTATGTATGTATGTATGTATGTACGTACGTACGTACGTACGTGTGCATGCAATGTGTGTGGTGTGTGTGACTGACTATACATGTGTGATTGTGTGTCCGTGTGTTGCTATAGTTCAAATATACGAAACTACCTGTACAGTACCTGATACGGTACGTTATAAATTCAGTCTTTATATTAGTAGATATTCTAAGTCATGCTCAGAATTTTCTACGTTCGTCTGTCTGTAACAATATAGTTCACAAGTTTTTTGTGTGATTTATTTTTTGTGGTTTTTATCCCCTCGATTAGCTAAAGAACATATCCTAACGGAACTCTATTCAATTTCCTAATATTAAGTGATAATTGAAATGTACATGCAATGTGGCAAGAGTAGCCATTATTAAATTGCATCGCTTCATCAAATTATTGAACAATAACATAAAGAATTACCAGTTACCGGTAGTGGGCATTAAGAGTGACTGGACCCCATGCCAGTATGAAATAGACATGTGCACTGTTCAAATTGAAATCGACATGGTATTGCCTGATAACTCTGAAGGCAAAGAAGACGGTATTGCGTAACTGATATTTTTTTTAGAGCTTTTGGTAATCCCAAAACAAAACGGTTAAATAGCCACGGGGTTTAAAACGATCAGGGCTGGAGAAACAGGTCCCCACATCATTAAGTGTACCGTCCCTTTTCACAAAGTCAACAAAATGAAGAGATAGAGAGAGAAACCCTACGATTTAACAATAGATAGATTGTATACGTTTGTTCTGTGTGACCCGTGTGAATATGAACAGATTTTATGTTTTGAAATGGACATCTTTCATTGGAGAAAGATGCGAAGATGGGAGTGTTATTATACATAGAAATCGACATATAAATATAATGGTCTTAAATATAGACTGGTAATTAGTTGCATCTTAATCGACTGGAGTCACATAGACGAGAGAGACGTGTAGATTAAACTCGAAGGTAGGACTTAATTTTACAAGATTAATTTACTCGTTAGATAATTAACTAGTGTAATTGACTTAACTGTCTCTGTATACTATTGTCATTGATTGAACCTTTCCTGCTCCAATAACAGAAATACTTTTCCCACCAACAACACCATGATATTTAAAAGCGAATACCTGTTTTTTTATTACAAAAAAATGGATTGAAATGTATTCACGACTATGTTATATTTCAGAACTTTATTCTGGCCCAGTAATTACTTTTGATGTTTCTGATGTTCAGTACAGTACAAACTGTTGTACAAAAAGAGCCGGGTTGTGCTTTTGTTCAACTTTGATATGGGTCACCACGAATTTTGGATTGTTAGCCCAATGTAAGATAATAATTTATTATCATTGTGAATGTTGTGCTGTGAAAAAAAAGTACGTACAAATACTTCCAAGCGAAAACCCTACCATACGACCCCCCGCACCCCCCTTGAAATGTACATTTACAGAGCTACGGTGATATAGACTGTTGTTAATTACACGGGTCGCCATTTTGAGATACCAGTAATAAGTATTTCTGGGGTGGCAGCTAATGTAATTAGGAAGCCAGGATGATATTTTGTACTATAAATAATTCCATCCAGGATCTAACTAGATAGAAAACATTACCCGCATACTAAATATACCCAATGTTTAGCTATTTACCTACCAAACATTCGAAATTGGGAAAATATTAAAACAAATCACGAATTAGAATGAATTCTTTGAGCTACTCGTGTGACGTGCATGTGAGCGCCCTCTACCTGTCCCAGCGATAACATTGTTGTATGTGACCTCCCTTCCCCACACCCCTCCCCACACAAACATGCCCCGAACCCGTAACTTGTCGTTGGCAAGGTAATAAACATGATAATATAAACTTTTTAAAGCAGTTTATGTACTTTTGGAGCAAAATATGCCAGGCAGATATGATTAGGTAATAATCTTCGTGTGTCATTTCCAGTATTCATTTTACATTTCTCGTTGTTATATTATATCAAAGATGGATTGTTTTTCCTTCATAACCACTTGTACTTTTTGAGGCATCGGATTTATGAATATTTACGTATAACTTTGTATTTTTTCAATGGCAATATAAAATTCAATGTATTTGTCAGAATTTTGTATTCAGGGTTCTGATGTGCTCCGAATTTCAAAAATTACCAAAAATGTGTAATTTCGATATGAGGTCACCCATGCCAATCAGAAACGTTGCTGAGATCGATGAAAATGGCTGCTTGTAGCAGGTGCGGTCAACGAAGCTATATTTTGCAAAAAGCTGTTCTTACGCAATTTTTCAGTGGATGGGCATTTTTTTTTCGATCTGTCCCGGGAGGGGAGCAAACAGGGAAGAATTGCGACAGGGAAGTCCTGGTTTTGATACAGTGGGAAAAAACGTGGAAATTTAGGTGAATGGCGGGGAGTGCTGTAAGGCACAGGTGACTCACATTGCGTACGTCAAAATAAGTTGCTGGTATAGTGGAAAACACAAAGTTTTCCTGGTGGGAAGTGCGAAAACCATTCACAATATTGGGTAGGCAGTGGACTGGCGGGCAAGTTGAAACCCGGTGGGAGGGAGGGAGGGAGGGAGGGAGGGCAGATATCGTTCACCACAAGTGGAAGGGCACATAAGAACAGCTAAACACCCCACCTCCTCCATATTTTAAGGTTGGGGCGATTCTCTTAAAAACATCATTTTTGATCTGAAACAACATAATATTAATGAAAACCATTTTGGATGCACCTGTTATAGTTTATTTTTAATTCCCTCTGACGTCTTTTGTGTTGAATTTTAGCGAGGTGATTGTTTTACTTTATGGCAATACATTTTGAGTTGTCTTCCCTGAAGTAAGTTAGTTCGAATAAATTGCAAATCAAATAACCTATATAAATAGTGAACTAATTTCAATTGAAAATGAATCAATCAACACAATGAATAAACCTGTGATGTGGACTAATGACAGACGCTTATATTATGCATATCATGAGGATCTGCCCAGGTCAAAGGTTATTTACACACCTTGCCAATATATAGTAGCTCAGACCACTAACGTAGTAGTCTGAGTTTATAGTAACTGCATCCTTAGGCTTCGATGTGTGGTGGCGCTGTTGATAGATTTGACATAACCGGCGTTAAACATTTTCTGAACTGCTAACCCTATGAAAGTAACTGGTCTTTTCGACGCCATGGATTTTAATAAGTTTATAAGCGATGTAAGTAGGCGATTGCCATCGCAACAATGAATATAATTGCATGTAATTTGCTATCAATAGTAGTGTCTGGACATAATATTTGATGGTCTAATTTATATAAACAGTATTTTTGTATAGAGAATACATTCGCACAATTCTGTCGGCCCCTAATTATATTAACTCTGTTTGTTTTATTAAAATATCAATTGTAATGATATCCAGGAGCTTGGGATTCATATATTTTGTTTTCAGTTCGCTAAGTAGGAATGCTGTTACTGTTAGTTTACAAGTCGGTTTAGGTTTTTATTGCAAAAATAAAATTCACCGTAACGTTAAAATGAATAGATTCAAAATGGAGATTCATGGACACGCCTTGAACATATTTTGTGATCGAAGTAAAAATAACAATCTGTCCAAGAGAAAAAAAGAGATAGAACTATTGTAAACCTGGAAATGTTCGCTAAAAAGGTTTATTTTTGATAATTTCACTGGAAAACAACTTCAACACAACAATAAGTAGTGACTAATATGCCTTCTTGTACATGAACACAATGTACCAGTCTGGTAATTAGTGAAAATTGGTCTTTGAGAACTAGCTGAAGACTGTAAAATTGTAGAATTTTCTAGTAGTGAATATAGAAAAGTTTGTAGTATATTTCAATGCATATATCATCTAATGGCTTCATGAAGGTCAGGCCCTGGTTGGTTTGACATAAACATAAATACGAAGCTAAACATGTGCAGAAGTACAATTTTTTATCATCATAATATGTGATATGCTAAATATATACATTTTAAATATCAAATGTACAGACTTAATTCCTTTCGTGGTTGTGCTTTCTCACGTGCCGCACCGCGTCTTTGGAACAAATTGCCACTGGAGCGTCAACAGACACCCACAGTCAGTGCCTTCAGGAAGAACCTTAAAACATAACTTGTTCGCGAAAGTTTTCAAATTATATTTAACTGTACAGCGCCTCTGAACTTTACTTCGCATTGGATGCAGGTGCTCTATAAATTTCCTGAACGATCGATTAATTGATTGATTGATTGATTGATTAATTGATTATCGACAAATACAAACAAGGTTAAATGACAAGGGTGAGTTTCCAGGTCACCCAACTCTAGTTAAAGCCCAAAAAGACCCGAAACATTTTTTTCACATTCAAAAAAGGTAAAATGGAGAGAATTTAAGTGAAAACATTTCTATGTAAATTTTCGTGGCAAAGTTTGTTTTTGGTCATTTTTAAATAATTTAAATTCCATTCCAGTGAAACCAAGTCTTTCAGCCTTCAAGGTGAATTTTATAAAGTATAGTCTGTATATTGTGTCAGTCTACTTCACATATAGTTTTCCCTCCATTTGCTTCTTTTATACTTCATCAAACTACCACAGAGATATTATGACCAGCGATGATTTTGTCTTAGGGTTGAAGCAAGATGAACTGAAATTCCGACCTACCTAATCTTATTTTTTTTGGGAGGTATGTCACAGGAAGTAAAATTGTTTTAAAACATTTGCCTTTTAAGAACAAAATTGGAAATAAACCTAGTACAGCATCAAGCCCCATTGGACTTACAACTGAGTCACTATGGAAATAAATACCTACACTAAAGAAACTCTCAACATGAACAGATTACATGACAACTAAAATAAGTAACATCATTAAAAAGGAGAGTAAAATGATTTCATCAAGTAGTTAGTATGTACTAGCAACTCTTGTCATTTTAGAAAATTCCATTTCTTATGATCAATTAAAATTTACACGATATGGACATTGTAATATATATATACATGTATATATATATATATATATATATATATATATATATATATATATATATATATATATATATATATATATATATATATATATATATATATATTGACCGAATTTGGGTACTTATTTTTGATTTAATATAAAACAATTTTATCATGGCTTCCTACTTGAAAAATCAATATCAAATAACATAGACCAAGTCCTTGTTTGTGACTCAATAAATTACACAGGATTAAAAAATGTGTGAACATTTTATTGTACGTACAATAACAAACTTTTTACACACTTTTTGGCTTTTTCTAATGTACTGAGTTACAAACACTGACTTTGTCAATGTTGTTTCACACTGATTATTCAAGTAGGACGCCATGATAAAATTATTTTATAAATCAAATATCAAAAATAAATAACAAATCCTCATCCATATGGCCACTTTGTTTTTTTAAGGAAAGCAAGATACATGTTCTGCAATTTGGCATTAAGAATTTTTTTCCAGAGTAAGAGATCTACAGTATGTATTATACAAAAGCTGGACAGACACATTTGAGTAATTTTCTATATATTTATACTATAAAATAAAAAATAAAAAATATTGCCACACAATTTAACAATCGTGTGGGCGATAAGAATGCAAATTAACATCACTTAAGATATGCAAATTTGACATTAATTATTCTACCTGGATAATACTACCTTGTATCTGCTTGATAATCGATGTACTTTTTAATTGCAGGGAAGACAATTATTTGATGATAAAAGCAAACGCTTTTAAATTTGCATATCGTCATTTCCCAAGTTCTTTATTCTTCTATAAGCGTAAATCAAACCCATTTGTAGCGAAAGATAATTAGCATATTTAATTAGCATATTTAATTAGCATTTTTCATTTCCATATCGAATGCTATTACTTACATCAGCATTGCGTTATCGTTATTACACGTAATCTATTTTCAGTGTGATTTGCCTTTGCTTACAACATCTCCATAACACCTATGCCAGTAGTGATTTCACAATTTCTTATGAACTGTAATATATGTTTAATTAAAAAAATGAACAAACATCATGTCTAGAAATTCAAAAGTGAGATTTTTGACGACTTTGAATGTCCTTGACGATTGAAGACTATTAATTCGTTTGACACGCTACGATGGTTGTTGCATCATGGAGTCGTAATAACTTTCTAGTTGGGAGTAATGGCTTTTGGTACAATTAGTGTCACTAATATATTCATGCATGTATTTAGTTTACGGACATTGAAGCAAACTATGTATGTATGTATGTATGTATGTATGTATGTATGTATGTATGTATGTATGTATGTATATGCATGCATGTATTTAAGCATATGTGGGTATGTGAGAGGAGGAATTTCACATTCCCCGAGCACAGAAAACTGTAGTATGTTCGGGTTATCACATGCTGTGAATCCCAACTCTTTTGATACGACATGAATGCAATGACGTATATTAACTGTACAACAAAACGACGTGTGCTGGTGTCACATCTGTGGCACACAGCAGTTAGGTAACTCACAGTCATCCTACCGTGGGTATAACATGATTTCAGCGATTTACAGGGTTATTGTCCTATGTGATAGGTTATAGATACATAATTATACAGCTGTGGATATTCAGATATTATTCTTTTATTCACAACTTTTTTACCCTTGATATAACAAACATTAAGCAATATATGTATATGAGGATTAAGCTACACAGCTTATGTACGCTCTGCTATAAACAATTGGTCGCAGAGTACAGACGATCAGTGTAGCTTGATCAGAATTGGATGCATATATTGATAGGCCGATTGCAATTGTTTCAGTAGTAGTTCGCTTCAAGATGTCATATTCCCTTTCCCTGAGAGAGAGAGAGAGAGAGAGAGAGAGAGAGAGAGAGAGAGAGAGAGAGAGAGAGAGAGAGAGAGAGAGAGAGAGAGAGAGAGAGAGAGGGAGAGAAACATGCAACTGATAAAATGATAGTAATTAAGATTCGAGTAGATTCATCGAGTCAATAGATAGAAACGGACAGAAAGAGAATGAAATTTGGAAAAGAGAAGTAATAACTAAAGTACGATGTTCTCCCACACGCCTATGAGTTTTGTTAAATAATGGAAGTCGTGGGAACAACCTCAGTAATTATTTTCTATAAATGATGATAAATGCACAGGTTGCCCAAACATGACACAGATTTATAACTAGGTGACGTAATAGCATATTCCTTATCTGTTGCCGTTGGACCTTGTGCCACTAAGGCAAATGACATGTGTCACCAGCTTGTAAATTGTCCATGTCTTTATTCTCACTTTCGATGAACAATTATCTCCTATGTGACACATTACAGTTTGATTTCTGCACTTTTGTTTGGCTTTGTTTGTTTTGTGAAGGGGTGGTAACAGACGATACATTAGGCAACACGTTTGGGGGGGGGGGGGGGGCGTGAATGAGCCAAACAGCTAGAGAGTGACACAAAAGAAATCATAAGAGTGGCAAATATTCGTTTCTTTCTGTACACGGATTGTGTAGTCCGAATTAATTAGCGTTGTCGTGAAAGATAGGTGTTTATATGTCTAGTAAGTTATTACCGGCCACCGTAGGTGATTTATACTTTATTTTCTCACGTTTATTGTAAGCTGATATAAAAGAAATAACCGTATTTTCTAAAAGACTAGACAGGATGGTTTTTATCAGCGGTTAATTGTGAGTCAGGGCGATAAATAGTCAACCTTACGGTGCTCTTAGAAGAAGTTTGCTTGAAAGAGGAAGCATGCTGCGCTTTCCACAGAAGCGCAATCGTATAAAGAAAGTGTTATTTTTATGAAAGTAATATACATATTTGAAGGCAATTACATCAATTTATAAAGTGATTTGTTTAAATTATGTTCTGGTATTGTGTGGTCTCCTTTGTTTTAGGTTTAGAAATGTCGATTCCTAAATTGACGACCCTTAGGCAGGGTTTCTACGAATCTATGGGATCCTGAAAGGTTGAAAGGGTATAAAGGTTAATGAATTGGCTTCTCACCTGCCGAGGAATAGAAAGGTGCATATCAGGACGACATATTCAATATAACAGTTGCGTTAGCGCAGCTCTTAAGAGCACTCTGACGAGGGGACGAGGGTTTAATTTCTTGCTTCAAGTGTCATTTCTTTGTACTCCTCAATTTCTTCCTTGACTGATTCCATGACATCTAGATGAAACTTTACAAGAACCCTGGATTTGAGAGAGAGAGAGAGAGAGAGAGAGAGACAGACAGAGACAGAGACAGACAGACAGAGACAGAGACAGACAGAGAGATAGACAGAGAGAGAGAGAGAGAGAGAGAGAGAGAGAGAGAGAGAGAGAGAGAGAGAGAGAGAGAGAGAGAGAGAGAGAGAGAGAGAGAGAGAGAGAGAGAGAGAGAGAGAGAGCGGTGATTCCAGCAAAATTGGTAGGATTGCTGCACTAGCACAACTTCATTTTATTGTGGTCGTGTCTTCCGATGTGTATAGTCCATAAAGCTAAACACATAACTGCCTGACAATTTAACCGGGTCTAAAACTGAATATGTAATAAAACAGTATCTTTGTATGACTACAAAATTAGTCACTTAAGTTTTCAATTATACATGTTTTGGCCAATAAATCAAGGAAGATAATTCGTCGTACCAAAATGCTAGAGACCGAAAATTGGTTAGTTTTCACAAAACCAACAACTGTCGAAGATTTGTAAACGTGAACCAACTTTTGTACTGTTCACAGTCGAGTGTATCACCAGTGAATAAGTTAACAAGAGCCACGTGATAGAACCTCTGCATCACGTGATAAAACGACTGGGCAAGAAACAAGCATATAATTTATTTTCAATTGGCAATCACCCATGTCCCAATTCCCTCCTAACAGACAGATCCTTTCTACGACCTAAAAACTTCAGATCACTCGAAATGGCATATACTCTGTCCGTCCATAAACCTCGCGAAAGTAACCGTCAGCCAATATATTTTTTTAGAAATAATAAAGCACTTGAAGTGAAGAAGTCCCTTCATTACTAAAATTGCTAATTTTCATATATTTTGAAATTGATGTGAGAATTATTATATTTTTCTATAATTTGGTTGACATTTAAAAATCTCCTTAATTCTTTTTGATTGTGATTGTTTTATAATTACATTCGGAAACTATGAGTGGGTGTAATATTTGAAGTACTGATTGTTATAACCACAAAATTAGTTTGTTATTATTTTGTCATTAGGTGTGTTTAATTGGGTCTTTCTATTTGATGATGAAATCTGGACTGTAAGGCGATACGTATACTGTACTATGTGCATAATGCAAACTATTACAGTGTTGTCCCGTACACGTAGTTGCATACACTGGGGTTTTGAAATTACAGATTTGGGCTAGAAACAAAGAAAACGTATGCCTTGTAATAACATACACTTATTGCCTAGCTATGAGGGCACTAGTAGATGTCTACCACTACGAGGGCTGTTGTGTAGCAAATATTTCCCGAGGCTGAAAGCCGGGGGAGGACAGCGAATGAAACCATTTGAACATGAGGGGTTTAATTCTATGACGCATCACTTTCTCTAGCGTATATTCTTTCCATAGTCAAACCAAATAGCTGTAAGACCTCTGTGTTACATAAATATTGCCCTAGTGCATTTTACGCGACTTGTGCTTCCAATATGCAAATTGGGGTCACCATAGGTCTAAAGTCCTTACCGCGTGATACAATCTAAGCCAATCACTGATGGCTATATGAAAACGATGTGTTACGATTACGAATATTCACCGCATTTTAAAGGTCAGTGGTACTCCAATGCGCATGTCTAGATGATGTTTATTGATAGTGCATCTTGTCGTGATCACTGCACATCTAATGCTCTGACCACAACCGTGACGTCGACCACTTCCAATTTCTGCATGATGTCTTGGAGAAAAAAATAATGTAAAATTATGTTTATAAAATGTTTGTCAATTCGTATCCTTGGTTACCGACTAGTTTTGCGTAGCGTGGGACCCCGAGACGCGTGTGCGAACAGTTTATATTTTTTAGTAGAACCTCGACCTTTGACAAATTATGTGTATTTAAAATAACATCAATAATTAACATTGTTACGGTTACGTCCTTGGTGAAATGAATAACATCAAATGGAACTTATCAATCAACTAAAGTTATTAACTTTAGTTAACAAGTTATATTTAATCAAGTAATATTGGTTTCTAAGACTACAGTCTCAGTCCTTCTGGAGAGAATACCAGTTTTCGATGTCTTTCTTACAGATAACTTTTAATTTATTCTTCTTTTTTTACTTTGAACTATACATTTTAGAATCACTCACAGTGAAAATATATAAACTAGAAAAACTTGAGACCAATCATAATCCATCTGAATACAATGACTTTGAAACGTTTTAGTCTGTTTTATTTCAGAGAGGTTAGGTTTAGATCACGTGCTTCGAAGCAACCCACCAGTTTTGTGCGGTCTACACGTAAATACGTTTTTGTCATTTTCTTGTATTAAATGTCGCAATTTGTGTATGGAAAATGTAACTGTAAACTAATTTTTTTTTCATGTGGGTACTTGCATGGAAAATGTTTAAAGCACAAACAAGTTTGGAAAACAACGTCATGTGTGTTTGGCCTTCCGGACAGAAAAGGCCAGTAAGCGCGTGCACTCAGTTCGGCCCAGTTTGGATACTACGGATCAAGATTTAGGTGTGAACTTTCGTCGTCTAACAGAGCCAAAGAAAAGTTTGATTCAGAACAAAAGAAAATGATCCTGTGAAATTCTTAAAATAGCACTAATCTGGGATTGAGTCCTTGGTCTTTAAGGGAGTGTGTACCTCGCGGACCATTTTTTAAAAAAGAAAATAAAGTAACTTGAATCACCGTCTTGGAAACTTTACCATGGGAACATTTATTCCTGGTCACTTTGAAACTCATTACAGAAATTTTGTTGGGCGTCATGTTTTGAAGAAAATCGCCAAATAATCTGTTATTGTCCCAAATAATTATGGTGTATGATGCCACACAATAAGTACTGTGTGGCAATTTTAAAGAATGATACGAAATCTGAATAATCTTATTCAGTATTCAAAAATCGTCCCTCATTTTTTTTCTTCACGATGAGAACGAGCTAAAGATTTCTTTAAAAATAAAAAAAGTAACAGAAAAAATGTAAAACGTTTATATATGAGGTTCACAAGGTTCGTACATGTACATGATACATATACTACCACACATAAGAAAGAATTTTCCTTGTCAGTGATTACATACTACTTTTCATCGGAATGTACACGTTCACATACTTTGTATGTTCATTTCACAGCTTGGCTGCCCCGTTAACACTTGCTAATGTAGTACCAGTCCCCCGTTAATGAACTCATCCACACTTACTTGTCAACGTGTGTCACCTCGAGCTCTGTTCTATTGTAACAGTTACACAATGACGTATAGGACACTGTGCCTGCCCCTTACAATTGTTACCGTCAATCACCCGCTAATTATTAGGCAAACTTGTCAGATTTAGTTTGTACGCAGACAACTAACAAGTTGTCTGTGGTTTGTCAGTTGAAAATCTTCAAAATCACTAAACATTGTTCCTCCCAGTCAATTGTTTAAAGTGGACATATGGATGAGGATTGGGTATCTATTTTAGATTTTTTAATTTATTAAAAAAAATGTTATCATGACTTCCAACTTGAAAAATCAATATGAAACAACAAAAACTAAGTCTGTATTTGTAACTCATTACATTGCAAAAAGTTTTTTTTTTAAAGTGTAACTATACGTACAATCACAAACATTTTACACATTTATTAATCTTTTGCAATGTAATGAGTTACAAACAAGGAATTGGCATATGTTGATTTTTGAAGTAGGAAGCCATGATAAAATCGTTTTATAAATGAAATCTCCATAATGAACACCTCATATGGTCACTTTAAAAAAAAGATTCTTTTAGCTTTTCCTATAATTTTGGCAATTATGTTGGACCGCAATTATGATTAGTTCAATAATTTCAACTTGTTTGCTATGTACGTATACCCTATTATCATATTTTTCGATGTTTTTAAAAAACCAAAAACATAAAAAAATGAGTTACTATACATGCATATCAACGTAATACAGCTATAAAGCAAACAGAACTTTGTACAACAATAAAACCTTTGGTGGTACGGTCTGACCAACAAACAAAGAGAAAATCAGCTAGGCCACAAGATCACGGTTCCTTACGTTTTAAATATAATTTTAAAAGTACGATTTGACAGATCAAATTACCAGAAACATTCTTTGCCCAATATCGCGTTTCTTTGGTCCCTTTGTGATTTCAAATGTCAGAATTTTATGGATGGGTTTTTAGAGTTATTAACGGTAAAATTATACGACAAAATGAATAATGCCTACGATATGAATAATTGCAGTGTCTTTGTTTAGTGAAAAATGAGTTCGAGTACTCCTACGACATAAATACAGAGATACGGAAATTAGTGTGGTATTAAAAACAATAAATGTTCTAAAAAGGTCAAATCTGGTTATGTACTACACTTTAAATGTGCATTGTGTCAAGTTGTGTTCGGTTCATACAGACCGTACCAGGGCAACGCACAGCAGAATGATTCCAAGAGACAGAAACAAGTAAGTGTAAATATGTATATTCTTGCATGTACATGTATATTAAGCATATACATGTATAAACACGTATCTTGCTCGTAGGTTTGTATCCTGTTGGTCGGCAGTAATCTTGCATTGTCGAAAAAACTATGGGTCTTCATACGGCACTGCAAATATGTTGGATACTCGGAGAATGTAATCGGGATGAAGGAATGCTTTGCCTCCGCATGCCTCGGCTTCACACAAAAAAAATATCTGATACATTATTTTTCGAGATGAAATTTCCTTACGTTTGCCTAAAATCTGACTGTTGTAAGAAAAAGCCACGTATAATCGGACTGGCATGTTCTAGTAGATGCCATCGGCCTGGTCACAGTTCCTCTGTGTCAGTGTGTATGCTCTTAGTTCTAAATAAACGTACACGAGAGATGTAATAGCAATATGAGATACAACGTATGGTTAATAATGCCACACATAGATAGGGGTGCAATTATCTAAGCTAAAGACTATTTACTTGTGAAAACAAAACTCGGAAGGAAAACACGCTAGGTGGAGATGTAATATTGGTGCTTGGCTCACATAGGACCTCTTCACTTTGTGTATTGATATTATCATGTGGTTATTGTGGTTTGAAGATTGCGATGATGATGTGCTTTGGTTATAAAACTTAGACATTATCAAATTATGATAACTCACTCACTCACTCTCCCACTCACTCACTCACTCACTCACTCACTCACTCACTCACTCACTCACTCACTCACCCAACCACCCACCCACCCACGCACTCACTCACTCATCACTCACTCACTCGCTCGCTCACTCACTCACTCACTCACTCACTCACTCACTCACTCACTCACTCACTCACTCTCCACTCACTCCACTCAATCCATCCATCCATCCATCCATCCATCCATCCATCCATCCATCAATCAATCAATCAATCAATCAATCAATCAATCAATCAATCAATCAATCAATCAATCAATCAATCAATCAATCAATCAATCAATCAATCAATCAGTCAGTCAGTCAGTCAGTCAGTCAGTCAGTCAGTCAGTCAGTCAGTCAGTCAGTCAGTCAATTAATTAATTAATTAATTAATTAATCAATTAATTAATTAATTAATTAATTAATTAATTAATCAATCAATCAATCATTCATTCAAAGGTTCTTGTATCGCTGAAAATGCAAATGATGTAATGTTATCAGGAGTCAAACAAGAGCAGTGGACAAAGAGATGATAAATACGACAACAGCAACGACGACGACGATAGTAATGATGATGATGATGATGATGATGATGATGATGATGATGACGACGACGATGGTTATTATCACTAGGAAGTAAAGGGGAGGGGGTATTTAAAGGAATACATATCACCGTACACATTTCACCCCCCTGTTCTATGTGCTGATTTGAATGTTTGTGAAATCCTTGTTATGGTTAACATGAATACAAGTTATACCCTAATTATTGTAATAACTCATAAACCATCGTAATAACCTCCATCAACTCATTATCATTGTCAAATTGTAAGAAATGAGTATATCATTTATTAATTTTAATTTCCATGTGTACTGGTTTCAATTGGGGTTTAATAACGAGAAAATTTGGTTTTGAACAATGTCCATTTCACTAATTGAACTTGGAGATCAATCTTAGCAGAGTTGTCCCAATTTGAGTGACATCTTTTATTTTTTGTTTCGCAACGTGTGACCTTCAAACTTATCTTTTTTCTGTTCGTCAGTTAGGAAATAAATGAAACACTCTCCTGAGCAAAGCATTTTTTGTTTAAAACTACAAATGTACATAGATTTTTGTGACTTTTCTACAAAGTCATGATTTCCATATTTTACAAAATTAAAGCGACCAAATAAGGGGAAAAAGTGAACAAAAAATATATGTATAGTTGTGATGAGAAACACAACAGATAATTTTGACGGCCTTACCTAAAATATTCATTTCTGGTGTATATCACTCTAATTAACTACTTGTTCTTAGAAATTACAGAGTGGCGAGAAAATATATATTATTCACAATATAGTACATACTTTATGGGCGGGATGGGGTGGGGATGGGGGTGGGATAGTGATGGTTGGAGATGGGGTGGGGTGGGATGGAGAGGGGTTGGAATGGGTGGGGATGGGATGAGGAGGGGTGGGGCTGAGGAGGGGTTGAGTGAGGATGAGGTAGGCAGAGGGAGGTGATGGGGGTGAAACTTTTTGTTCAGATCTTATGTAAAGTGGCAATATGGACGAGAAAGGATATTAATTTGGGACTTTTACATGTAATGGCATATAATAAAATGCTACATTTTCAACTTTCAAAAACAACGTGAAACAACATACACCAAGTCCGTGTTTGCAACTCAACAGTAACAAAAGAATAGCATAACGTACAACTATGAACAGTTTGTTTACAAATTATTAACTTGACATAGAGTTACGTTACTTTTTTAAGTAGAAGAAAATAACAAAATTGTTTTATTAAATAAAAATTCCATAATAAAGAGACGTATTTGCCCTCCACATAGCCACTTTAAGATGTTCTGCACGAAGCGAAGGAAAGGCTAATAACTGATAAAAGAAGATGATATTCACTAAAAGTTTTTAAAAAAACAAAACAAATATCATTGAATGTCTACTGTTCACAAAATGCATCACTATAATTATACTAATTGTCGCCAATATGGTATCTTCCTCGTTTGTGATTGTACTGTACACAATGCTTCCAACCTTAACACATTTCTTTGTCCGCTTTATGTATAGCAAACAGGTGGCCACATTCTCTACAATCGATTGCACGTTCAAAAATATGACAACTTACGAAAACATTTACAAAGAAAACCAGTTGAGTAGAAAGAAAGCGAAGAAAATCTTACTAAAATTGTTACAATGGCTCGACAAAAAATTTGACTTACTTTGCTACATTTTATCGTCTGCCTCGACAGATCTTTTACTAACATTGCTACATTTTATTGTCTGGCATATTAACAATCTTATTAATTAAATATTGCTACATTTTTTCGTCTGGTAAGACAAAAACATTGTTAAATTGTATTAATACCCACTTGGCTTGACAAAAATCTTATTTTGATTTACTACATTTTTTTCGTCTGGTAAGACAAAAATTAAATGAAAATTTTTACATTTTAATTCACTGACATGCCTCAATAAAGTATACATTGTTGTTGTGGACGACCTGATTAGACAATGGTTGCTTACCCAAAGCTACATTTGCTCCTCACCCAACGAAAAAAGCAATGTTAGTAAGATTTTTAACCAACCAGACGACAAAATGTAGCAATGTTAGTAAGATTTTTAACCAACCAGACGACAAAATGTAGCAATGTTAGTAAGATTTTTAACCTACCAGACGATACATTTTAGTAATGTTAGTAAGATGATTTTTAACCGGCCAGATGATACAATGTAGCAATATTAGTAAGATTTTGTTCGATGCAGGCGATTAAATGTAGTAATTAGTAAGGTTTTTTTTAACCAGTCAGACGATAAAATGTAGCAATCATGTTTTTGGGGTTTTTGTTAAGCCAGGCGATGATTTATTTCTGCTGAACTGGTTTCCGTTGTAAGTTGATCTAAATACTCACTTGATGTTATAATGCTAAAAGTTCATGTGTAGTTTAGACATATGAAGATTTATTTTCGTTTTAATATGAAAAGAAAATAATTACTGACTAAAATTCCTCTTTGAACATAAACAGTACACCAGGATTAGTAAAATTCATAAAAAAATAGTCTTTGAGAACTAATTTAAGACTGCAAAATCTCAGAATTTTCTAGAGGTGGGAATATCTAGGTATACGGTACCTAAATGAGTCAAGTACTCGATAATTCGATAGCTACGGCTTCTACACAGAGAAAATGTCAACATAAAAAGATAATATTCGAAAGCCCCGCAGGTCACTGAAGAGAAAACAAAAGAACAGATATTGAAAGTCTTAATATTGATTCAAAAAGGAAATTGCATATCGTTTATTTCTGCGGACAGAACAAATGGCAATTAAAAAGAAAGACACGGTTGCATCATCACTTCGTCCTTCGGTGTGATTAGATCCCCAGAACCGGACATGTGGACCATATCGATTCGGCGGTATATCTCTTCTTTCATTTAGGTTCTTTTTAAATAAAATGGCAACAGTTGGAAGCATAAACAAAAGCGCCCCTCATTAAATGCTAACACAAATGCGTCTAGCTACGTCTTTCCATTTTATTAAAATTTCTTTATTCATCATTGTTTTTGACCGCAGGGTAGACAACTATATCTTGACCACAATAGCGATGTTATTGAAATTACAAATAATTACATTTGTGCATACACTGGCATACAAGTGATGCAATCACGCTCTTCACATACACAGAAATAGAGCTGTCAAACAGTGCTGGTTTTTTGTATTTGTCTATAGAAAATACATGAATAATTAGAGAGATGACACATTATGACGATGAATAGACGGTCTAATTACAATCATGGTAAGAATTCTTTTTGTCAAAGCATAAATACAATATACAAAGGAAATCATTTAGAAAGGTAAAAAACCTTGTTTTCTATAATCGATTATTATCATTCCTAGGCATTTTGCAAGAATTGTCTTTATTACATAAATAACAGACTTAAGACGTTAGCCTTTTTGTGTGTGAAAACTAAGTATCATGGCAAAAATGTTTTTTTTTTTATCTCTGATATTTTGTGACTTCATAGTGTGTAGATTAAATATATCACTTGTTTTAACATTTGCATAATATGCGGTAACAGACGATAGTGTGATTATCAGCCTTTTGAAATTAATGCTCATCGTGTACTGAATTAAGACTTATGAATAAAGATAGCATGATGTGTCATTAGATGGACAGATGGATGTATGGTGTCATTTACTGGTGTGTATAAATATATACATATAAACACACACATATATATATATTATATTATGTGTGTATGTATATATATATGTGTATGTATATATATATGTGTATGTATATATATATATATATATATATATATATATATATATATATATATATATATATATATATATATATATATATATATATATATATATATATATATATATATATATATATATAGGAAGTCAGTGGTAAGATTTGTCCGTAGTACAGTGTTCGATACGTCTGCACGCAGAGCGGAGTATATGTTGAGGGTAGAAGAAAATCAAGTCGGGTTTTACTCACGAAACAGGCTTGTAGAGACGAAAAACCCGACTTGATTTTCTTCTACCCTCAACATATATATATATATATATATATATATATATATATATATAGTTTACGCTCTGCCACTGCGGTATAGAGCACTGTCTTAGCAGATTGATACTCACCGAGTTATATATATATATATACATGTGTGTGTGTGTATGTGTAGATAATTATCATTAAAACTTTATTACATAGTCCAGAGAAGAACAAAAACACACCACAAAACAGCTTAGATAATACACCAAAATACAAACAACAAAAAAGAATTTTAAATACATGAACGTACGCACACATACACATATGCGTATGTATGTATGTATGTATGTATGTATGTATGTATGTATGTATGTATGTATGGATGGATGGATGGATGGATGTATGTACCGTATGTATGGATGGATGTGTGTTTGTGTGTATGTGCGTGTGTGGACGTGTAGGTAAACAGATATATAGATAGATAGATAGATAGATATATAGATAGATAGATAGATAGATAGATAGTAGATAGATAGATAGATAGATAGATAGATAGATAGTAGATAGATAGATAGATAGATAGGTAGGTAGGTAGGTAGATAAATAGATAGATAGATAGATATATAGATAGATTTATATAAATCACTATGATATCGTCTCACAATGTTTCTAGGACGTCATCGTAAAAGTTCTCTATGACGTCATCTCACAAATTTTCTATGACGTCATCTCACAAGTTCTGGACGACGTCATCTTACAAGTTATCTTTTTTTACACTTCTAAAATGATGTCACCACTCAGGGATGTTAGCGCGACTTCATTACTCGCTATAAGTCATTACCTGTTTTCGTATAGCGTAAACAATCTTTAAGTGCATTTATGGCTATAGGCTTGATTTCATGTATGTTTAATTAATATACTGTTCATTTCCAATCAAGCGACACAGTCCCGAGGGTACAACGAATATTTTTAGAGGCAATCTTTAATAGGCAAATCACACCCTTTTCATTTGATGCGATGTGATAGTATTTTGTTTTTCAAGTGCAATAAAAGCAGTCCTCTCGTGTGTCATAATTATATCATTTCTATTGCACCAGTATAGTATTTATCCATCGTACAATATTTGATAATCTCGTTCCAACCACCATCTTTGAATCTTGTTTGTTCGCTCTTGCTTGAAAATTGGAGTAGTTGTTTCGGAATCGAACATGTGTCTTTCGTTCGGACAAAATTGAAATGCAGCATTTCGAGCACATACGAGACTTCTCAAGTCATGTCGATCACACAATGTCGCACAAGCTCAACAAACGAACCCCCTCCCTCCTCCCTCTAAACGATGTTCACAAAGTGCGACATCAAACGTTTATACATGATATAAACTATGATGAAAACTGTAGCGGTCACACCACTATGATCGATGTAATGTAAAAACATGATTGTAAACACATTAAAATACTATCAGAAACCCAGCACCATATCTCACATTAGAAGTACATTTTTTATCAACTTAAATCAACATCTCAATACGTAGTAAATACAAAAGCCGCTATCATTGAAGGCGTGAAAGTTTTCGAAAGTTGGTTAGAAATGCGAAAATGAAGTTCAGCAATCGCATTGACGTCAGACACCCTCCTCCCTCCCTAAATGAACGAAGTTCGCTTATTGTTCTGGTGTGATAACATTGTGCGATTGTCTTTAACAATGAAGACATCCAGTGGTATTTATGGTATTTCTAATTTTACTTTCTTGCTCTAACACACAACACGCTGATTACGCAACAACTTTCCTTTATTCCACAATATAAAAAAGGCATGACTTGTGGTCCAAGTAGTATTGATACGGGTTTTAATTTCCCGTGTCGGTGATATCAAAGTTTTGTCTCCTTTAGAAAAAAAAAGTATCTTTTCATTAATCATAATTCTGATGGCAAAGGTGACAAAACCCGTGATCTTTACACTATTGCACAAAAAAATTCGATTTCCGTTGTCTATTTCGCGATTTCAGTATATTAAATCACAATCACCATTCACTGAAATATAAAACAAACATTTCTCATTTGGAGATAATTACAGATCTAATTTTGTGCATTAATAACAAACCCTTTTTCAAAGCAGTGTTTTAAATAGTCTTTCTTCGTCGCAGTATGTTATTATTGTATGTCTATTTCCTGAAAGGACAAAGCGGCCCTTCCTAAAATATTGAACGGACAATCACCTTTGACGCTCAAGGTCCATGTTAATAATGAAAGGAGGCAAAATTAAAGCGAGGGGTGAGACATGAAGAGAGAGAGAGAGAGAGAGAGAGAGAGAGAGAGAGAGAGAGAGAGAGAGAGAGAGAGAGAGAGAGAGAGAGAGAGAGAGAGAGAGAGAGAGAGAGAGAGAGAGAGAGAGAGAGAGAGAGAGAGAGGCAGACAGACAGACAGACAGACAGACAGACAGACAGACAGACTAAATGACTGACAGGGTGGGGATAACGAGACAGATTGGAAAAGCAAAGAGACAGTAGGGAGAGAGAGAAAAAGAGATAAAGGTAGAAGAGACAAGGACAGTCGGAAAGACATAACGACAAGACGATGAGAAATAGGGGTATGACGACAGAGTCAGATAGGCTGGCAGACAAAGAGTCGATGGTACAGTCCGAATAAGAAAGACATTATGTTTTATTTTCGTTGTGTGAAGTTTAATGGAACTGGTAAGAGACGATCATCTCAACAAGTGTAATAGTTTATAGTAGCGTGCACTGAAATTTGATACATTTGCTGGTATGCTTTTTTTTGGTACGATTGTTCGTTACCTGACGAAGGGTCATATGCTCGAAACATTACGTTAATAAAACACCCTAGCATCCGAGATGAGTGGTGCCTAGCTTCCGAGTTTTGTTTCTCCCATTCACCTGCAAAGACGCCATCTGGGATAAATCGACAAATCTTGTTTTCAGTCCCCAGTCTGTTTAGTACAACCCTGCATGTGACGTCAATCCATAAACTCTGTAAAGAATGCAATTGAAAAGATGAAACAGGAATGATTACCATTTCAAATAAGGATTAAACTGTTTCTCTGTGGATGCGAGGTTATTTTCATTGTAAACAAAATAGTTAGCATGGCTCTTGTGGTGTCCTTTATCGATTCTGTTTTGAATTGCAATTCCCCGTACTTTTGTTTAATGAGACTTAGCGTAGATTAGCCATTCTTGAATGAGGTCATTAAAAAGAAAACAAAGTGAACCCATCCTTTGTAAACTTTGAAAAGGCATGTAAAGCATGCACAAGTTAATACTTCAATTAAAAATCTATATTTTTCCTTTTATATTTTGTAAACTTCAAACTGAATATTACGAGGTCATGGGGTCACAGTTGAAGGGTCAAATCTTATTGGAGGATAGGTTTTTTGGAATCAACAGGTGGTTATTCCGACAATAACTTGGTTATACAATTGAAACAATGGGAGTAGATCTAGAAACAAAATTGACTTGTGACTCGACACATAATGTACTATCTTTGTTATATTTTATCGGCTGTGTTGTCTCAAAAATCTTAAAAGCATTGCTACATTTTACCGACATCTTACTAACATTGCTACGTTTTACATCTCCGTATTGGCTTGACTCCAAAATCTTACTATTATTACCACATTTTAACGTTCACCTTGTCTCAAGAATCTTAGTAACATATATTGCTACA
Organism: Glandiceps talaboti; assembly: GCF_964340395.1. Lineage (NCBI taxonomy): Eukaryota > Metazoa > Hemichordata > Enteropneusta > Spengelidae > Glandiceps > Glandiceps talaboti. Next base: position 17,113,331 of record NC_135561.1, on the reverse strand, counting down.
TTTTATCGTCTGGCTTGACTCAGAAATCTTACGAACACTGCAACATTGTTTCATCGAGGACTACCATTGTTTTAGCAGATCGTCATTAGATAATACACACTGTTATAACAACGTGTGTAGTTGTTTAGACACGTCTTCAGTATTTGTCGTGCCTGACGTAGCAATCATTTCGGTAGCAAGACATACGTCAAGCCGCACAATAAAATGTAGTAATTCTAGTTACATTGTTGTTGAACCAGATGACGCGTCTATCCTACACAACAAGTTTCCATTGTATTGTTAGACATGAATGTTGTCAGTGATACATCTAGGAATGACAATAAGTTTTTTTTGTTTTTTTTGACAACAGGCGCGTTCTCGATTCATTACTATTCTGATGCGGACAACAGTTTTCCTAGAAAACAGTCAAATGTTCAAGGACATCGCAAGAATCTGTTGTTTTTTTTGTCTTTGCGAAAATCGTTATTTTATCTACATTTAATGAACTTGTGTCTCCGAATGTTGTTGTTTGGCCGCCTCCATTTTCTTCTTTTAATTGTAAATGCAATAGGCTACGTTACATATAAAAGCAGGTAGCAGCTGTTAACAGAATACATTAGCATTTTTGTCTCAGTGAAAAATGTAACATTTTTAGTAGAATTAATACACATTATACTGTAAACATGGCACGCCTTAATCGGATAATAGGTAGACCAAGGTGGCCCATCTGACAAATTAACTATCGACCCGTCATGGCCATGTCACCCGTGGGAGGTGAGTTCATCTCCGTAATGGTCACCTCCGTAGAAAAAAAAACATACCCTCAGCTGACGACGATTGAAAAAAGAACTTTCACTTTGTTTAAGTGTCAATTTCTTGGCAGTCAGCCAATTAGTTGATTTCACAATACACTTTAATCTGTACTTAAAGAAAATGTATATGCGTGCCTCAGCCAGCCTTGATGCCCGCTGTGACAATTGACATGGCGCCAAATATAGCTAGAGTAATGATTATTATGAAAATGAGAGAAAACACAACAAGGACGCAACGAAAATAAATATTCTGGGGCTACACTTGATTTATTGGACATTTTTTTTTCAACTGTAGCTTGAATGATAATAATATATTGATACACTACCAGTCCTTTGAAGGACGGCAGTTTTCTCTGATATTCAATTAAAAACTTACAAACGTAACGAATGTTTCTTATTGACTTACTGTTAAAAGTAAACTTTAAAAGATTACTAAGAATCCCCTGTCATGTCTGTTATTTCGTTGACGTCATAATTCACTTAACTTATTAGCATACTGTCTAGTATGTTATCATACTTAAATATATATATATACACATATGTATATACTCTGGTATTAATGAAAAGGCCTTGTGTGCGTACACTATATGTTACTCCGAGTAACGACTTATAACATCCTTATACCTTGGGCTAATGATCGATATTGCATCGAGCTCTGTTCTCTCCAGTGAGACACTGTATATATATATATATATATATATATATATATATATATATATATATATATATATATATATACACACACACACACACACACACACACACACACACACATATATATATATATATATATATATATATATATATATATATATATATATATATATATATATATATATATATATATATATATATCAATGTATCTTTTACTACCTCTGTATGTATGTGAGCAGCGTTTTGTGTGTTTGTATTATCAAATCTTTTCGGTGATAGGTCAAGTTATGATGATTTTGTGTTAATGAAACACCGGAAATAATAAGAAAATGTGAGAGTTGAAAAGTCATATCATGATACCACCACATTGTTTTGCATATTTCAACCTTTTATAGTCACACCCTTTTATTATATCATCAAAAGTTAACGACGAGTCTCTGTTACGTTGTACCCTCTTAATATGCCGTCTTACTGTAAGCCACATGTCAAAAATTATGTCACAGAATCGTACTTTGCGGCTTTTGAATTTAAAAGTTCTCTGCTCTTTGCCACCAATATCAATGCGCGAGTGCCTACCTACCTACCGACCGACCGACCGACCGAATGATATATACATACATACATACATACATACATACATACATACATACATACACACACACACATACTAGTGTGCTTCTATATTTCTGAAGTAGATAGCCACGTGTCATTTCTGTTCACAGCATACATATATAAACGATGAACACGTGACACGTTTTACACATGAAAGCTAACATATTGATAATCTTATCTTGATGTAGAGATGCCTATCTATAGCAAATTGAGTGAAACGAGACAGAAACCAGTACATGTATTAATAGTCAATGCAAGTATTTTAAAATTGATCGCCGTTGTATTTAAATACCCTGTACAATTGTATGTAAAGAAAAGACATGCAAATAGATACACAGGTAAATATACACAAATAGACTGGAAAGCTATTTGAGTTTAGAAAGAGTGATAAAGATAAAGAGAGGAAGAAGAATAGAAGACGCTTTGTTTTGTGTGACAGAGAATATTATTGTTTTCCACAAGGACCACTAGATTCCACCTGACAATGTAGACAAACACTCTCACTCATCCCGGTTATTTCGAAGTTGTTGTCTTTCATTCAAGTTGTCTGTCTGTCTGTCTGTCTGTCTGTCTGTCTGTCTCATTAATGTGCTCGTTCTTTCGTGAGTTTGATCGATTGATTGATTGATTGATTGATTATTGCTTGATTGTGTTTCTGTTGACTCAGAGTAGCATAATAATTGCATTTGTTTTGTTCGTTTATTTATTTATTAAGATACTAGAAACCAGTACATGTATTGTTTGTTTGTTTGTTTGTGTGTGTGTGTGTGTGTGTGTGTGTGTGTGTGTGTGTGTGTGTGTTTGTTTGTTTGTCTGATTGAATGATAGATTGATTCATTGACTGGTTGGGTGAAGTCGAGATCAGGGAGAACGAAGTTTGTCTGCCTGTGTGTGAGTGAGCGTGTCACGGCGTGTGACAGAGTGAGAGAGGCAGACAGACAGACATACCGACAGACACACGGAGACATATATATATATATATATATATATATATATATATATATATATATATATATATATATATATATATATATATATATATATATATATATATATATATATATACACACACACATAGGTGAATGAAGTAAATGAAGAAAAGGAGGCCTGGTTACTTTGTTACATTCAATTCTCCACTACAAATGTGTTTCGCTTGACCAGTATTCACTTATCAAGCTATAATTCCGTATCGAGCACTGTACACCAGAAGATCTGGTACCATACATTTATATATATATATATATAATAGAGAGAGCGAGAGATAGATAGATAGATAGAGAGAGAGAGTGAGAGGGGGTGATGCTGGTAGATCAAAGCCAATTTGATATCCTATGAGGCATAAGACATGGTTCGTGATACGCATGTTAATTTTTGACGTAAAGGAATAATAGCCATAAACGTTTGACTCGTGTGTGTTTATGTATTGTGCAATTCTCCATTTTGAATTCAATCAACGATGAATTTCTAGTATCTTAATTTATGTATGTCGACTATTTAGATGTGGCTGGCTGATATGCAAATATCAAAGCATTCGACATCTACCCGCAAGCCATGTAAATTTCCGAGCCGCAGTGGCCAATTTCCGGTGGACCTCAGCGCAATTGTCGCTGGCGGCTGACGAATGGACTGTTACGTAACGTAATGAAATCATTATCACTATGATAGGTTATTTTTTGGATAAAAGGTACAATTTGTGAACGGATACTAATCTAAACAGCTGGCGGGCACTATCGACGTCTACCGAGCCTATAAGTGCAGAATGAGTGTCGTACATTTCATTGTGGGTAGATCGGGATTTTCCATCAATATCTTTGCGTCATTCACGTACATGAAGAATGGGCGAGTGAGTGAGGGAGTGATTGATTGATTGATTGATTGAGTGAGTGGGTGAGTTAGGTACTAAGAGAGCAAGGGGTGGGGAGGGGGGAGAGGGAGCTAGTAAGCAAGTGAAAAAGTGAATGAGTTATAATGAATTGACAAGTTAGTCTGCCTGTCGGTTAGTAATAAGTCAGTGATGTTAAGATTATCTACAAGCAGTTTAATTTGTGTTTGTCATTATGTTTGCACTCAAAACTTCTAATGAGTTCATTCTCAACAGAGACATACATACATACATACATACATACATACATACATACATACATACACATTGTATTCATTAAAACAGTGTCTCCTCAGTGATATGATAACACATAGATACATTTCAAAATAACGAGTGTGCCACTAGACTATGATAACTAAACCTCAACGACTACGATGGTCAGAATGATATATATGGGTCTCTAAAAATCACTACCCCTGCAGTGACAACTTCGTTTCTGTCTGCATTTCGAAAAGCCGGTGTACAAGCATTGCAATTGTGGAAAACTTCACACCTGTCCTTTTAAGATTCATTTTGGCAAGAAAGGGATTCTAAAGTACACTTTGTATTTTAAAAGATATGCTGGGGGATATTTTCATTTGGATTACACGGTTTGCAATACCAAACAATAGAGTCCATTACCAGCATAGGTGTAGAACGACTGTAACAGCTTGGGTGTGAAAAAAACAATGACATAATAATGGCGATTGCATTTTTAAGGACCGTCTGGAGACGTGTGCTTGTGATAGATATATCAGACCATGTGAGCACTACACTTAGAAGGATACTACCAGTATTCTCTACTTCACACTTTAAAGGCCAGTAATTCAGTCCCCGGTTCTCACATAAGTGTTACCTTATCAGTGGATAACATGAGATTACAAGCTTATGTCTGTTCTGGGTGAACTAACACCTGATTTGTAAACCTAAAATCTTAGTTCTTTAATATTCGGACGTTTCAGCAGAGACGTTGGGGATATCTACATTCAATGGTTTAAAGTTATACTTCAGACACTAACGAATATTGGTACACAATCATATGTACCTATAGATTTCTGAGGCGTTCTCTCTGTGCGTGAACATGTAAAACGTTACTCATCAATAATACTTAGCAAATCACATGACTGAAATTTGGTGTAATCTAAACCAGTCGACGGGTATCTTTACTTGTGGCCCTCTTTTGGTTCTTTTTTCAAAAATTGAGAGACCCGTCAGGTTCTAAACAATGGGAATGGAGAACGAAAGACGTGTAGTTAATGACCGCAGTCATAGACAGTGGTGATGCCAAAATTAGCATAGTATACACAAACGTCGAACGGCAAAATGTTTTTATGGGACCAAATTACACGAGATATTTGCGACAACTATTATATCCAATACACTTGTATATTTTCCGACTAATTTTGAACTAAGATTAATTAGTCGAGTCGCTTATTAATTGTCATTATATCGGGCTACGAGATGAGTCAATTCAAACCGGTTTCAATGCTTTCAGCGCTTTTAATTTTCAATGTTTATATGCGAGCGGGGTTGAGAATGCCGCGGGTGAAATTGACAATAGTTGAGAAACAATGAGAAATCGACCAGGATAATTTGACCCAGCTTGACGACAGTGCTTTGTATATTTTTCTGACAATAAAATGTACATTTCTATTCATTGATGACATCAGTAATGACATCATCATTTATCATCATTTTCGTAATAAAGTGTATCTTCTTTGATAGATCTAATATATGCAAATTATCTGCTGGAAAAAAAGCAACAAGTGATCTAATCTCACTGGTTGATTATAAAATGCAAAGAAAATGAAATGTCATGGTTAGGAATATATCGCGTTTATCTGTAAAGCACCGCAAAATTAATACCCATTCTTTCGCTTACATCAATTTCAACACCGCCGTATCTGTCTAAACCACAAGAAACAGAAATGCCCTTCGACTAATAGGTTTCCCTGAACATGTTTTGACATTAAGAACAATACTATGATAATAATCAAACGTGGTTTTTTTGTAACTTTCTACTATTTCATTAATTTTCCTTCTTCTCTTAATTGATCGATCTAGTTTCAGAATCTTAGCACTGTCAAATTATTATCAGAGAAACTTCAGCTGCATGTTGCAAGAAATATTTTGCCAATTAATTTGTTGAGATAAGTTTTATTTCATTTTAATTTATTTCCATGAAAAGGAGCAAATGTCCATTTTCTAGTCAACATTTTTTCTTGATTTACAAAGTCTGGGTACTATTAATATTGTACTAGTTATCATTGCCATTTAAACAAGCGTTTAACAAAACAACAACAACAACAACAACAACAACAACAACAACAACAACAACACCATCAACAACAACAACGTTAACAAGGAGCAGCAAAGGACATATCCGGATCCATGACTAATCTGTCTTACCCCAAAGACAGACCAAAGATTAAACTAAAAACGACATTTAAGATAAACAAGACAGTAACCTTTTGAATTTGTTCTGTTGGGTATTTTTTAGTTTAAATATCTTGCTCGTTCTCTGTGAAGATTAAAAATAATCTGAGAAAACTTTTAAAGTCACTGAAATCCATTTGTTCTCAGTCACTTTTTGTTATTTGTACAACAGAGAATGTATTTTCAGTGTTTTTATATTCTACACAAGGTCCCGTTGCCTAGCAACGCTACTAAATATTGACTTTATTGGATATAGTAGACAATTAATCAGATTGAAAACCAATAAAGATATATTTTCGAATTTCATACAGGGGAGAAATTGTGTTTATGTTATCATGCAAATATCAAAAATTGTTCAAAAAATGTAATAATTGAAATGGTATATTCCTACATTGAACTATTTCATCTTGCCCCTAAACTTGGCGACAAAACCCAATTTACATATTTATCTGTAAATTGTCACTTCTCACTTTTAGGATAAAAAATCTAAATTCTTTTAGTCAGGCCTCAGACCCCCCACCATCCCCTTGAAAATGTTTCACACAGCACAATCAATTTCAAATCAATATGTAGTACTATGAATATAAAGCCTGTATGTAGTGAGTAAAAAAATAGTTCTTTGTTGATACTTTATTTTATTGTAGTGCCATACAGTTACTATAATATCGAAAATTCTCAATTGGATGACTTTAAAAAATGAATATATTTGTATTTAGGGTACAAAACTGATCCCTTAAAAGTAACATCTTTTTTGTAGGATGAAAACTAAAATGGCTCTGACCCCCTCCCCCCAAAATAAAAGAACTTAGTTTTTATCTTATATTGAAGTATTGATCTCGCCCCTTATTCTCTAGTCGTTTGCAATTGACAATGTAAATCAGTTACCTAGGACAAATCGTCGACAATAATCATTCTAAATATTACTACATTTTATCGTCTAGCACAACACAGTCTTACTAACGCCGCCCCTTTTCGTAATCTTGTGTAACAGAAATTTTACCGATATTGTTACATTTTCTCTGCGTGAGATTCCATATGATCTTAGCAAATCGTCACAGTAACAATTTATACTTTTTTTCGGCATCGGCAGTGGGTTAAAACGTAACAATTTGTCGCACTTGTGAACGTTCGTACAGGGGAAGTGAGGAGGGTGTTTTTTTTTTTTTTTTTTTTTTTTTTTTTTACCGAAACGACGATATTCGTTTGTTAACCTTGTTCTACATTGTGCGATCGTCCCTGAGTATAAAGTATTCGAAAACAAAATGACCCATGATTCAAAAATTTGTTGAATTTTAGAACAGACGAGAAACATATTGAAATCAGACTTTTTCATCTTTCAAAGAACTTCCCTTGTGACGGACTACCCGCCAAAAAAATCAGCCGAGTCAAAAAAATATATTTAAAAAAAATTACACTTGTTTGGTGTACCATCGTCAACAAAAGATGTTTTTATTGTCAATAATGTTATTGATACCACCAACTTGAACATACCATATTGAGATTCATACAGCCATATTGTCCGGTTTTATCATAATGACAAGTATATACCAACTCAGCAGTTGAGCCGTGAAGAATGGCTACTAAGTAGAAGTAGTCCACTTCTTTTGTTATTGCTAATCCTTTCTCTAAACAAACACACACACTGACGTACACACGAATATCGGCGATCGGAAATACAAGTTACTTTAAATTTATCCCCATGTTCATACAAAAGGAATTGCCCGCATGTTTGATTTGAACGTGATTAGTGAAGGGTTACCAGCACAGTGTCATGTGATTATATTGCCAATAGTTTTATGACTATAAAAGCAAAATAATAACAGAGCAAAACAACGAGAGACGTATATAGACAATAAACTATATATACACTCAGATGTAGCCAGCCTGCTCAATGTCAGGCACAGAAAATATACAGAGAAACATATGTACTTGGAAATAGATATAAACACACACACACACACACACACACACACACACACACACACACACACACACTGGTAGTCCCATAGACTACAAAACATATAGCTATAAATAGTTATGTTCTTTCCGTATCTGTATATCTTTGACTGACTGACTGACTGACTGACTGTCTGTGTGTGTGCCTGACTGTCTGTATATTTTCATACATGTTTGCCTGCCTGCGTCAGTTTGTCTCCCGCCCCCCTCAACATCTCTCTAATGTCGATGTCGCACTCCCTCTCCCTCCCTTCCTCCCTCCCCATCCCATTTCTCTCTCTCTCTCTCTCTCTCTCTCTCTCTCTCTCTCTCTCTCTCTCTATATATATATATATATATATATATCTCTCTCTCTCAGCCTACTGTACCATCAGTAAGACCTATAATGTGTCAACAAATCGCAATTACGTAGAAAGTGCACAGTGACTAATACTCAATTGGTCTTTTTTTTATTTGCAATGACATTCTTTACGCATACACCAATTAAAAGAACTAAAAAATACAACACACCACAATTGGGAACGACTGTATTGTTATTCTGTAATTATCAAAAAACAAAAAAAACATTAACACACCATGCATATGCACAAAAGTCAAATAAAGCAACTTAGCGCTTTGCTATTCATGTGTTCAAATGTTTGAAAATGCGAAAAAGAAAACCCTTCTATTTCTTCATCATCTTTTCAAATTAAAATTCTAACAGGAAACGTTCTGTAATTGACACTAGATACCTCGATAGAATACTTTATAGATGAAAATTAACAATTTGTAAGGAGGTCATATTTGAAGTGGGAGAAAATCGTTCTCTTTCAAACAACCGTCGCTAAAAAAAGATATGTGTGTAGTGGTAAACCGTCAAAAACGAGGTCGCCATCTTGAAATTAAATTAACTTGTTGCCGTACGCGGCAAACATTTTCATATCAACAACGTAAGTTTGTCTGCTTTACTCATGAGATTCTGTCAATAAACACCCAGTTCTACAATCTGTTATTTAAAAAAGATTAATCAAAATCAGAACAAGAGTTGTTCACAGAGTTGTTCGGTGGGAATATAGCAGATATTGTCGTGTTAACAATACCCTCTGGTGTCGGCTTACGTAGACGCCGTATGGTTGTAGAATTTGAATAAGTATCTATGAATATGACGGTAGGTTGGGTGAATCAATCGCCCCCGTGTAGCCGGGCCACTACAACGTGACGTCACCACTATAGGTTGGGCACGAGAGCTGTAAAAAAAAAAATGGTAATTTTTATTTTTTTTTAAATGTTTAAGTCTTGAGGCAAGCAAGAGATTTTGGAACCCATTTCGAAACTCACCACCCCAAATTCATAGGCTATATGGAAGGGGGGGGGGGGGAAGGAGTAAGTTTTCTGGGCCTTTCATACCACACCATACCATACCGTGACATATTGCCTTGTTATATTGCTTCAGACCGCTATATAGAAAACAGTGGTCCGAGTTAGAGCTTTACAATAGGGAACTTGCAACCCGCCATGTTGAATGTTGCATCATGGGAAATGTGATAATAAGTACTAATAAAATAGTATTGTAAACAATAATGTTACATATTTTATAACCACAAATAATCATTTCATAGTTACCCCGACAATTGTGGCAGGTTTATTTTATCAGTAGCTCCGGATTAGGTATTACGATAACCACAGATAATCCCATAGTCCTTTGCGTCTGAGCATGCTCAGTCTGGATTGCAAGTTCCCTATTCGAACGCACATACACTGAGGCTAAAATTGAAAATAAATTTTTTACTGAATATCTCTAAATAAAGTCAGATTTTGGCAACTGTTCCTATATTATGATAGTTATGGTCATTTCAAGGTCTAAGTCCAAAATTAAATTTGAAAAAAAATGTTTTGTACGCAATCTTTGGCGGGAAATGAGATTCACATTAAAGTAAATACGATAGTGTCGGTAAATGATTGTGAAATTAGGGATGAAAGTATTTGCTTGGATATATTCTAAATAGATAAAAGTAACCACAAAATCACAGACAATTTGATAAGTAAACTTCTGACTCGGCCAGACCACCAAACGCACAACTTGTGTGTGTGTGTGTGGGGGGGGGGGGGGGATTACATGATTTTCAGACAAGCTGTTACCGCCAAATCATTTCTAAAGTTTCTTAGAGGAAATAAAACTTGTGACGGGAACAGATTACGGGGAAAAAAAGACAACCGCGAATTAATTTGTGAATGTTAATATGGGTCAAGTGAAGCGTCAGGAATGTTTTTAATTGGGGCTATTAAACTCACTGCTGGCCGTGTGACCACCAAGCCTGTAACGTACACGTCAACTGGAAACATTTTCCCGCCTCTGACAAAATTCCTAATTTTGTGTAATGTTTTATTACAATCGAACTATCTTTAAGATTGCAACTCTAGAAACAATCTTCATCTACGAACTGATTAATGATTTACGATCAAATTTAGGCGCCATATCTTTCGATACTGATCTCCAAAGAAAACGACCCATGGGACTAAAATATTGTTAATATGTACACATATCGTTAAAACAAACTTTATTTGTTCGATTGATTTTTCGGGAATTCATCTGTTTTGGACCTTCGTTCAGCACTGCCTTAAACTGTCCGGCCTAAAAATTTGTTTCAAATTGGTTCCCGTTACCAGAACCCACGTAGTTTTTCACTGCCGACCCTAAACTTTTTTTACGTATTCGAGAAAAAATAAAATGAAATCGCGAAAACTGTGAAGTATCGCGAGAAATAGTGGATGCGGAAACTTATATTAACTTTAAAAGACAGTATAAAACTGTTCTTCCAATCTGTAATGGCTGTACAGCTGATGGGAAGAAACTAATAACACGGAGACAATAATGGAAAACAAAGGAAAACATAACTACCTGATGAACTAGACACTCATAAAATTATCTACCTACCCCATCTATTTTAAAATTGAGCGTAATCGGAACCACACAATTTGTTTAGGCCTACGTCATCGCAACTCATGATGACGATTAGGTTAGTAGCGGGAACAATTTGTAGCTTGGATTCATATCAAAATATTTTACGTGAAGGGTAGGCTAGTTTATGTGTTGTATGCATCAACTTGTCTTGTCATGTGGAAGAGCCAACGGCTGTGACAGCAACGACGACGATCACCATCTCCACCACCACCACCACCTCCACCACCACCACCACCACCACCACCACCTCCACCACCACCACCACCACCACCAAAAACCGTGATCCCACAACCGACAATCGACAACAACAACAACAACAACAACAACAACAACAACAACAACACAGACACCTTCGCCACCGGCAACAACAACAACAGCAGCGACGACAACAACATCTGTGTCATGCATAATTAATGTAAACAAATCTACTCAGCATGTCTCTCCAGAGATCAAAATTTTGACTTTTTTAAATTGTAAGATTTCGACAATTGAGCCAATTCGTCTTACTAAATAAAATATACCAGTGCATTAAGTACACTATTCTTACATCCGGGAAGCATAGTGGCCATGGTATATCTAACGATTCGGAAAAAGATGTGTCTTTAGTTATAAATTGAAATCCCATTCGATACAAGTCTATCGTTGTTCTTTGTAAATAAGAAGCAAAAATCCGAGCACTAAAACACACAAAGCCTTTCCCGACCTTTGCTCTCTTGTAATTGTCGTCAGAAAAATGATGTTAGTTTTGGGCGGGAAAATACTGACACATGTCACCTTGTTGTCGTCTTCAACTTTTTATCGAACATTTTTTTCCTAATTTGCAATTAAATCACCAAATTTTGTGGCCATGGCGTAAGTCACGACATTAAAAGTTCTGCAGTAAAAAGAAAATACTGGTTGGGAAAAAAAAATCAATGATAATCTCACCGTCATTAAGTGTCGATAGAGGTCATTGGCCGAACTATAAAATGAAAACAATGTCAGCATGTGGGTGGAAACAAACCATGACACATTTTTATCATGGCTTGGATCGATTTTGTTTTGCCTTGGCCCGAGATATTGAGAATTTGTGAACTATTGAAGGTCTAAGGTTGATGAACCTCAAACGACTATAAGACCACTACGTTTGGTGGTCTGAGGACCACAATAGTAAACGAGAATGAAAGTTCCATTTACATGAAAATGATTTCAATGTACCTTGAGCACTGATAGTCCATCACTTCCATAATGTTTAAGGGTTCTAGTCTAACGCTGGTCTTTCAGAAAACAGGACATACCAAAATCAACAACAAAACTTTTTTCAAACCACCTGTTGATTTTATATGAGATCACGATCCAAGTCATGGACAGTCATTACCCCCCCCCCCCACTCACATCTTTCAAATCAAATTAATCAGACTCCATATTTTACTTGTATCGGTGATTAATGTAAGGTGGGTGAAACACATATGGAACAGCCGACAGTTAGTTGTGCATGCAGTATGCTTCTGCGCAATCATAAGTGGGCCCTTGGTTCTGTGTGTGTGTTTGGTGGAAATCCACATTTACTATTCACGGACTGAACTCGTCACCTTTGAGCTCGAGCCTCAATACCCTGTCAAAATTACTGCCATGTAAACAAAGAAAATTAGATTTCAGTCAAAAATAGACTAAACCCCATCGCCATATTGTTAAAATGTTTCTTTAATTTCAATTCATTCAAACGAGATTGTTTGGTCATTTTGCCGGAAGTTACGTCAGAATTCGATTGGTCGAATAATGCACGACCGATGACATTTTCAGAAATCTATCATATTTAATTTATGCATGATGGAAAGTCAACTGGCTACTGTGAACAGATATATACGAAGAATGACAAATCTCTTAGCGCAGACGTGCACAGGCGACCGACCCAATTACATTATTGTATCCCGTAATTATACGCATATAATGTCTTGAACGAGAAAGGTTCAATTTTGTTCATTTTTTTCCTTATCTCCAAATTTAGGCAAAATACTGTCTGCAGTGTCATCTCGTAATGGGAGGAGGAAACTTAGTCCCGCTTATTCCCCCCACCAATCACTAATTATCATTTCGCGTGTCGCCGTATAAACAACATCAACAGCTGGATGTTCCTCCCTATTGGAATCTGATCAACTTTAAAGAATACTTGCGTCTGTCATCACATGATATTGAATATTTTAACCCTCCCCCAAACCCCACCTCCAGGTACCAGTCACGGTTTTTGAAACAACCAATTGACCATTTTCTTCATTCTTTTACCGTCAACTAAAATCAATGTTCAATAATGTACTGCAGTTACTGTTCATGTTTCTGAAGCTAAGGTCTATTAAGGAACGGTTAGATAAGTTTTCTCTTTAATAAAATAACAAAGCCAATTTGTGGAAGTAAAGCACTTTTGTAAACACTGGCCACTGAGGAACTCTCCCTATTCAGAAAGTACTTCTCAGTTAGACGGGACACCTTTAAGACATCGATATAATAAAATGAAACGTCCTTCAAGTTCACATGTCAGAGGAAGGGGGTCACGGCTTATTTCCGTGAATCTCAAAGACGACCGTATAACAACGCAACGCCTCGTGTTATTGAACATACCGCCTTAATGAGTCATTTTGGCAATGGGGGTGAGTCGATGTGTCAACAGTGGAACAAACAAAGCCGTTGAGATAGCGACCGTGATGTACTCAGACGAGCTAGAATAAGACACAGTCATACAGAATAACATGAGCGGAAGAGGGTGCAATCATGCGTGAATGGGAGACGCAATAGCAAAGACACTCCCGAATATAAAGAAGGATTGGCACGAATACTGAAACCAGTCACAGTTGCTATCGAAAGGTACTCGGTAATAGTGAAAGTGAAAAGAGTGTCTTGCATGAAAGCAGTACATGTGTATGTCTATGGGTGCGGGGTGGGGTTGGGGGGTTGGGGGTGTCAAACATCTAAAGAAACAAGAGTTGATTAGTACCGTTTCTATAATATCACGAAAGTGCACGTGGGTAGGCGATGTCATTTCATTGCCTATAGGCATAGGTTTAATATTTGAATTGGCAAGTGTTTCAAAAGAGTTGCTCGTCAATGAACTGAATACGTCGGCTTATACTAAAACTTTTTATCAGCACAGGGGCGGAAAAAGTGTAGAAATGAAAACAACCTATAGTGGGCAAAAGCTTGGAAATGAGAAGTTTTATATCTTTTTTATGGAAGAATCAATAGTCTTTAACGTGAAAAAGATAACTTCCAAACAAACGAACAAACAAACAAACAAACAAACAAATAAATATTGTTTAAAGACAAACTGCTAACAAAAAAGTTTGCAAGTATGTCACGTTTTAGAGACATTCTGAGAAGCCACTCTCTCGTTTTCACCTACTTGCAAATCAAAGGTTGGCCGAGGCTGAACGAAAGTTGTTCTTGTGTTTAGTATATGAGACCGAATCAAGTTTTACATCGAAGTTCATCATATGACTTTTTATGATTCAACAAGTTCCCCTTCTTCAAAAATTACAAATAAAAGTTCGACAAATACAATTTTTTTTAACAAGAGAACAATGTTGAAAGTAAACTTTTCCCCAGATGGTATTCACTGCACGTGGCTACAGAATGACCGTGCCTTTATTGAAGTACTTGCCATTGTACCGTTGAAGTTATAACAGAAAGAGAGATGAGCTCGCTTGATTACGTATGGTGAAACAGCACCGCAATGGCCCCCGGGCGCAAAGGGATTTTTTTTTTTATCTCTGTCCGTCTTTCACCATACGACGCTGTAATTGTTCTGAATGAGATCGAGTGTTTGAATTTACCGTTTTGCGCGGTAACAACAGTATGAATGACATTAAATAGACACTGGTACAGACAGGGACGGTAATGAGAATAGTCCGCCGTGTGTGATTGCATCACAAAAGATTGCCTATTAGGTTGTACGGGTTGTACCGAATGACTGCAATTACGTGAAGTACGACTTCGAGCAAGATTTCAGCGTGGAGAGGGGTTGAGCGGGAATACCGCTGTCAGTGCGGGGCTATTTGTGATGTCAATCAGGACTAGACTTACAATTCTAGTACTCTTCCGTGATAGTCAGTCAGACAGACATACAGACAGCCAAACAAACATACATACACTATTTGATAGTTTCTAGACATTTCACCAATAATCTTCGTTAGTAAAAGAGGTCATTGAACTCAAAGCTGGATTTCCCGAACTTCTCTCCCCCTCAAAACAATCGCAAGTTCTTGATAACTTCCGCAAGGTGTTCGCGCTTCTCTCATAATTCACATCTTTTGAAAAGAATTCACCATCCCACACGAAAAACTGTCGTTGTTGTTTTTCTTTCATCCTAAACAAAGCCGTGCAATGGAAGTCTACAAATGTGTGTATAATTCATCTGTAAGGGATAAACGAAGCGGGTTCATTGTTAAGACGAAAAGTCCACATTTTATTGGCGTTGCCGTGACCACGGTAATGACTGGAAATGTGACAGGTGCTAGCATGCTGTCAGCGAAGGTATTTTATTGTATGACTTTCACCGTGACTTGAACCAGATCTGGGAAATTTTTCTGCTAATATGAAAAAAATTTATCTCTGTTGTTCTTTTTTAGTGAAACATGTTTAAATCACCACGAGCAACAGTTGGATCTGTATGGTATATAAGTTAGGAAAACCGAATTAATTCTATAAAATAATTCGATGACGTAATTTTTGGAGGCACTTAAAATGTCGTTGACGCAAAAGATTGTTCAGAAAATGCATATACATAAATAAGGCAATGCAAAGAGTGTTTAACTCTGTCTGAAAAGTGTCCAGGTTGACCGATGACCCTTTAAAGAGGCACAGTCTGTAACTGGGCTCAACATTTCAGATAAAATTTAATCTAAAATTTAAGCAACAAAATGTCAAGCATTTTAAGAGCTTCAAAAAATTACGTCACCGATCAAAATATACATATTGAAGGTACTAACGCGAACTTCTCATCGGAATAAATTGTTTAAACATTTCTTGTCACTTCATACAAGAAAACTATTCTCCTTAAAAAACAAAACAACAACAACAACAACAACAACAACAACAACACGGGGCCGCCATACATATGTTTTTAAATAGAGGTCAAAATGTTATTAAAATTAAACCGTTTTAGAATCCAATATGGCCACTAAATACTGTGTTAACTATATTGAGAAAAAAGATGATTTCCTTAGAAAGAAGATGGTGGACCCATAAGTTTCTTTTATTATTTCAAAAGAACAAGAAGCAAGCTTTCACATTGCATAGTTTGGAGAGATTTTTTAGAACTATAAGAGAGGTAAGGATCGTAGACCAGGCCAGTTTGACTGCTAGTGGCGGTTAAAATGTGATGATGTAACCCGAATTGTATTTTTTTAAAATGGTAACTAAAAAATTACGTCATTTTTTCTATCATATCAGAATTCTGAATATAACTGGGGAATATTTCAATTATGAAACAAACTTATCATCTAAAAGACAAAAAGTTAGACTGTGCCCCTTTAATATGTCGATTATTTTTAACAGTCCAACTTTTAGAGTGTGACGGTTTAATGACAAGTCTTGCCAGTACACTCTTAAAATTCTCTTTGATTAGTCGGAGACCACTTAACACGTGTGTTAAAAGAGCCGCCAATAATCACAATACACTATGGCATGGTACACATAAAAACCGAAGGTGCTGATGTTTTTGTTTAGTTTCTTTTTTTACTGGAGAGAAACAACACATAGCGACAGATCTCAACTGAGTGCACTTTCAGTATTCGCACACTTGTAATCGTGCACTAGCCGGTCACACTTTTGGCTTTCCTGTAAGAACCTGAACTTTATAAACCAGAACAGAATAACATACCATTGTGATATGGTCTTGTACCTCCTTCGAATTCCTTTTCTAGAGCTGCCACTAAGAAAATAACACGGGCTTTAACAAGCCCAGTGGGAGTGCATTCTTTGAAAGGTATGGGAAGAGTTTGATACTATGCCATGTGTAGTATATCAAACAAACAAACAAACAAAACCAAACAAACAAACAAAGAAGTATACATACATACATACATACATACATACATACATACATACATACATACATACATATATACATACATACATACATACATACATATATACATACATACATACATACATTCATACATACATACATACATACATACATACATACATACATACATACATACATACAGTCATACATACATGAAAAGACAACTCATAAGCACGTGTCAATTTCAATAATGTTTCAATGTACATTTCACAGTCGAAGAGACACCATATTATATTGCGTATAGCAATTTTAAATATTGAACAAGATATTTCCCTCGAGGGGGAGAGAATCACCGGGGAAATTTAACCACTGGATGAACGTTCACTGCTAATTGAGTATGTTAAGTGTTCAGATTAAAGTGATATCACACACACAAAAAAACAAACTTGCTGGCTTGTGTTGAATCATCAACGTGAACCATAATGAACAACTTTGAAAACAAACCTGCTGAGTATCTAATACTTGCATATGATTTTTCGCGTTTAGATTTTTTTGTTTCACAAATTCTTCCGACATGAAAAACTCCTGCACGACAACCAAAGATCAATCGGTCTCGAGCGATAAATGGAAGCAGTGTAATTAGCAGCAACGTCAACTTATAAATAATTAATTATTTTACACACACACACACACACACACACTAATCACAATAACAAAATCTCAAGGTTCCGAAATATGAATCAATTTACTGATAAAGCCACAAATAATTCATGAGAAAATGATGTTCTAAGAAAAATTATCATCATTATTATATTTATGGATTTCTAGATAACCAGCTAGTTAATTTATCGCGGAGGCCAGAACTACAGGGATACACGGTTGACCAAACTTGAACGAACCCGACGATTGATTGGCACCGTGTGCAAAAATTAAAAAGCTTCAAGCAGATTAAAATTGAAAGCTGTTACGATCGTATGCACTTAACGTAACGAGTGTGTGTTACGGTCTAGCGGTCTAAAACAAAACAGAAGCGGCGTTGAATGTCTACAATGTTCGCCATAAAAACGGACACAGACTAAAAAACAAGAGAAAAAAATCTCAATTTCGATAATTAAAGAGCTAACCAGATGCCTTTCATTTTATTGTCAATCTTTTGTTTAGCGGTCTAATTGACCACATGATGTTGTCTACAAACAAAACACCAATGGTGCAGATGAGTAGTAAACAAATGTCAATAACACCCAAGACGCTCCCTTCTCATGCTCATAATTTGCATTTGTCTTTTCCTTATTTTCTTTCTTATTGCCTTCATCCATCCATTCATTCATTCATTCATTCATTCATTCATTCATTCATTCATTCATTCATTCATTCATTCACGGTCGGTACCCGGCTACAAATTATGCCAACCACACCCCTTTAATACCCCGAATAAGGTTGGATGTGCAATCACGAGTCGTGGAAAAAAAGAAAAAATGGTGGAAATGGAGCAAAGTGGGATAATTTCTAGAATTCTTTTCAAGAAGTATGATCATGAAATGATAAAAAATGTATCATACTCATCAAGGTCCCAACTAAGAAAGCAAACAACCAATCGACTGAATAACCAACCAACCAACCGACAGAGAGAGAGAGAGAGAGAGAGAGAGAGAGAGAGAGAGAGAGAGAGAGAGAGAGAGAGAGAGAGAGAGAGAGAGAGAGAGAGAGAGAGAGAGAGAGAGAGAGAGAGAGAGAGAGAGTGAGAGAGAGAGAGAGAGAGAGAGAGAGAGAGAGAGAGAGAGAGAGAGAGAGAGAGAGAGAGAGAGAGAGAGAGAGAGAGAGAGAGAGAGTACAATAGGTGATC
>NC_135561.1:17037864-17094139 GCF_964340395.1 Glandiceps talaboti | reverse complement strand
TAGGTGATCAGTTAATCATAAAAAACTGGGGGTTAAAGAGAGATAGCGAGTCAGTTTTTAAAAATAGAGTTATTGCTCGAAACCGTGATTAAGCTAACCTTACAGTTTAGAGGACTGTTTTGTTTGACCTCTTTCAATGCAGTTCCAGCAGTATTTATTTACTAAATATTATATCATTGTTTTACCATTAATTGTCAGTCAACCATCTAAAGCTAGTCGGACTTACTTAGGCGAAAACCAACAATTGTGTATTTTCGATAACAAGGCCCCAGAAAATAGGATAGGTAGGTTGGATTTTATTTTATTTTACATTATTTTTTAATTGATTTTGTTTTTGAAAATTGCTTCGACCTAAAAAAAACCCAGAATGTCGCCATAGTTTGATGAAATGTGTACAGACATCGTTTGCTGGAGAAAGAAATAGACGTGTATGAAGGGTTAAGAAGACAAAGAATTTCTTATGTTTTAGTTTTAAATGTTTAAAACATTGTTTAGGCTTACACTCCTGTCGGTCTGTGTTATCGTAAACGCACAATTTCTTTTATTTAGCCTAAACACAATAACGTGTGTCTATGTTTGTGTTTGTGTTTGTGTTGTTGTGTGTGTGTTGTGTGTGTTGTGTTGTGTTGTGTTGGTTGTGTGTGTTGTGTTGTGTGTGTTGTTGTGTTGTTGTGTTGTATGTATTGTGGTTGTGTTGTGTGTGTGTGTGTGTGTGTTTGTGTTGTGTTGTGTTTGTGCTGAGTTGTGGTTGTGCTGTGTTGTGTTGAGTTGTGTTGAGTTGTGTTGCGTTGTGTGTGTTGTGTTGTAAGAACGTGTGTCTATGTTTGTGTTTGTGTTTGTTGTGTGTGTTGTGTTTGTGTTGTGTTGTGTTGTGTTGTGCTGTGCTGTGCTGTGCCGTGTTGTGCTGTGTTGTGTGTTGTGTTGTGTTGTGTTGTGTTGTGTTGTGTTGTGTGAAAATATAACTGTGAGAAAGGATACAGGCGTCTGTTTCTATTTATCACTATGTGTATTGGGGATGGGGGTCAACAAAGATATGTGAGTTACAAAAGAAAAGCCGAGTAATTAAATTTGCACGAGAATTTTTTGTTTATTTGTATCGACGACTGGGTCAATCGATAAAAAGGCGTTAAAGAGAGATCTCTGAAATCCCCTTCGTCTTGTTTAGAAAAAAATAGTTGACTGCATCACATATAAGTTAAATATGTACGTAATGCTATGCAGCAATCCACGGAGATAATACACTTAGGCAAACATTCGTGATAGAAGTAGAAATGTCCCAATAAATTAATTCGAAATTAAAAGTAAGATATTAATTACATTGTCCATTGCCTGTACACGTGTCAGAAATAGACAAACACAAGTTGGGCGTTTGACCTTGCTTCATTTCTGCATATCGTTAATTTCACTGCTTGTACATATTTGTTTGCCGGAGTACACACAATATTTTAATCTGCTATACGTTAGATCAATATTTCTATATGGCCCGAACAATACAAGGAAATCGCCATATGAGCAATTCGTTATTTCTGTTGAAAAGGCGGCACACCGTGTGGTCATGGTGTTTTTGTGTTAATTTATCTCTTGTGATGTAATATATTTCAATAAACGTTAGGTATATAATCTTCAAAAGAAAGGCGCAATAAAATAAATTTACCCTTGAAGGCGACAGATGTCATATACCCCATAGAAATGACATTAGGCGTTTAAAAATCCGACATTTCGATTCAGTTAGGTGTTACGTAACTAGAAATTAACAACTTTAACTAGACAGTGTTCGATCGATTTTCATTATGTATATTTCACCGTTCTCAATATACGTTTGTGAATTATAAAAGCCGTTTGCTTTGCCATGGTAAATACATCTCCTTGTGCGTCAAACCGTCTTATCTTGCGACTTTCCTTCTTAATTTATTTGTAAACTTTTTTTTTCTTCCTGGAAGGCTTGGTGATTTTTTTTTTTTACATCAGGTGAAATGTCAGGATTGTAGATTAAATCCTGGAGGAAAGCTGACGTACACGTGTTATTGCATGAATTTCATTTTTTGTCATTATAATTCGTTGTTTTAGTGGGATTAGTACTAACTACAATTCCGTTTTAATGTTCGCCCTTGGTCTCGGGGAAAATGACGAATCATTGTGAATTAGAATACTAACATTTGCAGCGATAATTTACACTAGGAGAATCACTTACAAGTATAATATACATACACAGGGTAGATTTCATTGTTTTGGTTTTAAACCTGTGTGAATTAAATCGGTTAATTGAACCCAATTATGATTATAGTTCTGCCATTTTGTTGGCAATGGCTGAACCCGAAGAGAGGTTTTTTCACCCGCCCCCCAAAAAATTCAAAGATACCCTCAAATACGACGAGCACACCCATGAGTAAACGAGATCAATTTTTTATAACACTACAAACGTTAGCTCGGAAAGGCATATGTTTTCGTTTTGTCTGACCGTTTCATGCACGTGTGCACATATTGAGTATTGGGTAACAATTACAACAACATTATCCTCGGCTATTTCATACTTCAGTGTTGAGTCGAGTGCTTCTCATTCTTTCATATCTCTTCTCCGAGTCAGCTTTCTATGTGTGTTTCATTCGAAACAATACAAGCTGGTCATCAACATATGTAAAAAGGGAGACGGATTTCAAACGGTCACGTTCACTTGATATGGTTGTCATAATTAGTATTATTGTTCATGCACGTGAAGTGGTTTCATTTGATAAAAAAAGGATCATTTCTAGTTTTTTTTTTAGATGATTTGCACAAACTGTTTTATACTCTGTGCTGACTTCAAGTAAAGGTGACAACAGCTCACGACGAGAAACATTAGCGAATTGTCAGATTTTTAAAATTAATTTTCCCAAGTGTGTTGTCTGTTATTGTCTTGAACGGGTGTTCGTTTGCATATATTTACAATACAAACAATCGGAGGTATTTTAGATTCAATCTAACAAGGATCGTTAGCGTATGTCCGAAACATTTCCTTTTATAGAACCATTTCACAACTTTTGACCACATACACCTGCGCTGATACGAGAAATTTTCACAGCTAGGGGTTGCTGTTAATTTCCGTTTCAGTAAGAATCGGCGTTGGCGATTCATACATATTATACGGGACAATAAGAGGGTTCTTTCTGTTCAACAAAATTAACAGTTGACAAATACAATAAGCAGGGCAAATTGATCAAACACTGCTAATTTGGATAGAAAGAAAATATCCGGGTTAATCATTTTACGTAATACAAGTTGAGGTGAAAGGTCGGGTTTAAGAAAGCATAATTTTGTTATAGCCACAGGACTTAGCGTTAGTAGTGTATAATACTACTAGACAATTATTGCGCATAGGAGATTAAAACAACACGTTTGTTATGCGCATGTGTATAGGCAGAAACCCACTGATCTACATAACTTCAAATTAGGATTAAAGAGAGAGAGAGAGAGAGAGAGAGAGAGAGAGAGAGAGAGAGAGAGAGAGAGAGAGAGAGAGAGAGAGAGAGAGAGAGAGAGAGAGGGAGGGAGGGAGGGAGGGAGGGAGGGAGGGAGGGAGGGAGTCTGTGTGCATGTGAGCTCGTTTATAAACTTGGAAAGTGTAAATAATTCTACAGAAACATCCAATTTCATCACATCCGTCTTCTTCGCACGGTTTCGAGAGCTAGGAGGTACGAGGTATGGCAACTAACAAAATAACACAAGAAGGCAATGTCAGAACAGACTAAACTTTCGTATACGTGTACGCCTGTATCACATTGCCCCTAGTAATGTAGTAATGAGATATAAAACACCCTCATATACTGCCTGGAAGCCAGTTTTAGTTTTCTGAATGGTTGCAGAAGACATACCATTCTTTGTTATCGTAACTACGGATGGCGTCTTTTGTTCCTTTGTTTTTACTGCATATGTATGAGTCAACTTACACAACAAACTAAACAAGAAACTGATGGAGATGAAACAAGTTAAGTATAGTTGATTTGTCTCTGAATTCATCTCAACTATACGGGTGGTCTCCAATGGAACAATTTAACTTGCAAAAAAGGTCAGGGCTGTTGATAGACAAGAGTTTTACCCCATTTTTGTTTTGTTCGGAGATGTTTATCAAATTACGTAACACTTCGTATAAGGGTTAATGACTTCGGATTAAAATAAAATGCACAAACACAGGGGATGCAAAATCTTCGGGTACATGCTACGATTTTAATTCGTTGCGGCATGTGTATTGAGGAGGTGGGGTCCGCGGGATTCGCCACGTACCAGAGAGAAAATGCTCATTCAGGAATAACGAAAAGTCTGATTTTTCCATATCAGTAGGTGCAGCAGAACAACGCAATCTTGTTCTGGGTCAATTTTTACTAAAGGTGTGTCAGACGCAGTTTTTCATACCTACATTTTCATTCTAATTGAACCGGAGCCTTTAAATCTTCTTAGTGATCTCGCCCTTCTCTTACAGAAGTCAAGTTCCTTTTGAATTTTAAGTAGCACTCTTCCTCAAGAAACACTATACTAAATTAATGTACTTGTTTGTTGGTGGAGATTATCTTCACCAGTTGGACAAAATCCACCTGGACTTATTGAAATATTGAAATAATTGACAGTTATCCAGAATCTGAGTTGTTTCGCTTAAAACTAAATCGAAAATGTTCACGTGGAAACGACAATTTACTTTATTTATTCAGATGTCGTCAGATATATATGGCGGCCATTTTGGAATCAAAACATTCATACGTTGTGTCATCACAAATTTTTGCGCGGGAATATAATTTTTGTCGTATATTATAAACAAAAATAATGGTTTCAAGTTTTGCTTGCGCTGTGCAATGGCGTTATCCCTGAGTTTAACTTAAGGGGTTACAGTCATCTCTAGAACCCGGGCTTACAAATAAAAGTGTACTCTACACGATAATCGGACCATGAACATAGAGCAGTTATCGCCATCAACCCATAACATTGAGCAAGAATTCGTCACCATATTTTCATCTCTCATCTCAGGAAATGTCAGATTCTCAAAAATCCCTTTGAAGTCGTCATGACTTCCGAACAGCTATATTTCCGTGTGAGAACCGTAAAAGTCTGTGTACAGAACGTCGGCGTATTTATATTCCTGACACATATTTTTGAAGTGACAAGCATCAGGTCAGATTTTTTTTTTTGAAATCGTGATAATCTTTTCCTTTGTATTATAGGGATGTAACTCAATGACCCCTTCAATTTTAACAGTAAAGTGTACGGGAGTAGTCGTTGATCTACTCCCGATCCCACGCACTGAAGGAAGTGCTTTCATACATACGTGTTACGTAACAGAAAAAAATTGTGATGATGCATCCTGTTGAGGGGGATTTGTGGTAAAAAAGAAACTCTTTATGGTTTTCAGTCATCATATTATAAAAAAAAAACTTGATTCTCACGACGTCCACATCTTAAAATTAGTCTTCACGACAATGTCTTTGGTTGACGAAGTAGAGACCAAGAATGCGCACATCCTGTGGACATGAGCCCGATGAACTTGATGGCATCTACCTAGCAAAACATATATACAACTGTACGTATATGTGCAACGGTCACAATCAATATTTACTGAATGTGCTAGACAAACATTTTATGGAAATTTCTTTCACTCCTCTTATTTTCTCTCCTATGCAATTAAAATGGCATTTTACTTGATTAGAATGAAGCTGGTTATCCAACTTCCTAAATACCTTTACTTTAAGTCAAGGTTGAGTGACTCATTTTCAAGAATTTGCATGCTTAAAAGATCTCGAACAGAGAAACAAAACATGTCGGTTTGTTTTACAATTGTTAAATGGTGCTCCCATTAAACAATTGAAAGACACCGGGAAGCAGTTGTGCGGGTTGCAGACATATATACCGGTGTTGTTTTCAGGACCATTTAATTCCCTTGACAAATCACGGTTATAATAACGGGCTTTTCAAAGAGTTTTTTTTTTTTTTTTTACTACCACGTTGTCAATTTCATCATTTTTTGTTTGTGTTTATATGTCCGTCGTACCCGTTCAGCAGTTCCTGGGCGGGCACTGCATCGCTAAATTAATACATGCGGATGTGACATAACAGACATACAGTTCACCCCCCCCAAAAAAAAAAAAAAATAAAAAATAAAAAAAAAAAAATAAAAAAAAATAAAAAAAAATAAATAAATAAATAAATAAATAAATAAAAATGTAAATATATTAAATTAAATGAAAGCGTGATCTCTGGATTTCATTTAAACACCCAGTTGTCGATTTCATGGAAGCGGTGATGTGTATTTCGTTACCGTTTACCGTCACCGGAAGACGCGAGGGGTATATCACGGAGTATTTTGATTCAAATGTGAACCCCTTCTAAGAACTAAGATATGAGAGTCATATAAGACATTGATAATCTCGGATTTAAACGTTTATCATTTTTCAAACCTTCATGTTGATCAATTTCACGGTTTCGCGGTGCCCTTCGTTTTAACCCCTTTGCTAATTGATAGGTAGCGTCGTTTATTTTAAACTATTCAACGCCGTATATGTAGAAAACAAAGAACACAATGACATGTATGACTTAATTATGAATGAATACAGTGTGACAAAAGTTACCTTCCTAATACATGTATACAGCTCTCCGGACAGCTGGACATTCTGAGCGCGCAGGCTATTGGTCATCCGCCGAAAGCAGTCGATTGACTCATACGCGTGATTCGTTCCACACTCCTCGAACACAATAGTGAAGACGCCTCCCCCTGAGACGCCATCGTCGTTTACACCGATCCCACCTCTCGGCACATATAGCCACACTACCTGACAGTTGCGAGCCAGACTCGAGCTTACTCAGTCCGTATATACATGTGTATACGTAGCCGTACCCGAATGTTCCAAGTTGTTTACTGCTAATGCCAGGTCCTACTTATA
Source organism: Glandiceps talaboti (assembly GCF_964340395.1). NCBI lineage: Eukaryota > Metazoa > Hemichordata > Enteropneusta > Spengelidae > Glandiceps > Glandiceps talaboti. Next base: position 17,087,240 of record NC_135561.1, on the reverse strand, counting down.
CACACACTTTCTACTAATGCTAAAATTGGAGGCGATTCACGTTACAAGTAGGTGTGTATTTATTTTGTTATCAGATTTATTTCGCACTTTCTTTCAGTTTGAAAGTGCCAGGTGTATCGTCTTCTATGTCAGATCAGCGTGTTGTCTCTCTCTCTCCGTCAAAAACATGGTGGGCGATGTCCAAATTGCTCCCATGGTCTCACTGATTCAGGACCTCGTATTGACAGATAGTAGGTATCCCAGGCAGGACATACCGTTTTCGCAGAAATCTGGAATATCACACAAAAAATGACATTTGTTTGCGTGCGTGGCTCGATGCGCGTTTTACAGTCTGTTTGAATAATGTTTGTTGTTTTGGGAGTTTAGGTGCTGTGTGCATAAATGAGAAAACATTGCACGCCAGATAAATACATCGAAGCATTAATTTAAAAAAAATAACAACATGATATTGGTGTTACGCTTTCTCGTTGCTTGTTTAGCGTCTCATGACTACGCATATAAACGACTCAGAAATGCTATATATGAAACCTATGGGACAATACAAGTTGTTCGCACACACGTGTAAGGAAGCCCTAGCTCGTTGAACGTTTCACAATATATATCATGTTATGAATAAAAGCCTCTCTCAGCTTAGTTTTCACACTTTCAATGGTATGTGTGGCATTTCATTACATAAAAAAAACTTACAACAGCTACACTGATGCACAGTCATGAACACTCTACTATGAAAGCCATTGTAGTTTCGTTTTTGTATATGAACCTACCCGAGTGAACAAATTTGAATAAACTGATTTTCCTCGGCCGAAACGGTCTAAGTCGTTTCTACGGGGTCTCCTTGACGCAAGAATCTGTTGTCGTGAAAAGTCACGCTTGTCGCAACTCCACCTTTTGAGGGTTTTTTTTTTTGGAGACAATACAAACCGAAACAAAAGTTCTCGAGTCACTATCTCGTTTAAATTACCAACGTGAATGCCCTTGTCTGTGATGTGCTAATTCTGAAATTTGATTACCAGTGGCGATAATCACTTTAAATCAAGAATATCATCTGAATGTTACATTTTCACAAAATAATAGCCACAGCATATAGAGGATTCCCCACGATCCTTCTTTGTAAGGGCGTTTACAATTAAATATGAGAAGAATGGAAGTTGATGATGATGATGGTGACATCTCACGAAATGGGAAATTCGTAATTGTACGGTCACTTGGTCTTGTGCTGTATATCATATAGTGCTTTTATACAGTAAACATCGGAATGCCTTTTTTTTTTAATTTTAAGGAGAAAAATTTAAATTATATATCAGAAAGGTTGAGAATAAAACACATGAATCATCTGAAACTTGTTAGTTTTTATCTTTCACGAAAAGAGTATTGGTTGTCAAGTCATTTGGTGAATTTTTGTCACTTTGGTGGATAGAATACGGAGGATGAAAATTTTTTTTTTCCGGGGTCCGAATCCGAAGTCCCGGTGTCGACACGCGGACGAGCACGGAGACGCGTACGACTATGTCACTATATCACACACACTCTGTCCAGTATATTCTATTTTCGGTTCACCTTTGGTTCATTCCAATGCCGTTCACTACCAAAAATGCAGGGAAAGCTAGAAACGTCATTTTAGCCATTTCCTGTCACTCTTAACCCAAAATTGTTATACCAAATCAGTGAAGCTGACCATTTCTGTTGTTCAAGTCCAAAATTAACTTGAAAATTATATCCGAAACGGAATTTTTTTGATAATTTAATTTCGGTGGGAAAAACGATTCGGTAGTGAGGTTGCCAGTATGTCGAACCTTTACAATAGGTATAAGGGAGATTTTATGACTAGCTTTGCACTGTAAATGATAAAGGCGCCATATAAAATGAGATGGTACCGCTATCGATCTATGAACTTTGCCAAGATTTCAGACAATACGTAAAAGCTACGGCCAATTTCAATCCCGCTTTTTTGTGTTTCATATTTACGAGTTGTTCATGATAATGATCACTGGGGGAGTAATAACTTGGTCTTTTTAAATCCGGTTTTATGATGTCCATATTGTCGATTTCTGGTCGAAGTCAGATAAGAGACGGGTGCAGATATCCCATCCTTGAAATGTGACATAAATCACCCTTTTCGGTGCATCTTTCAGAGCGTGTTAATTTCAAAGGACATTGTTCTAAGGAATGTCGATTTCATAATAGACCTGCGGTGCTCGTTTTTTTTTTGAACGCTCCAGAAGGATTGTTCTACTGAGCTCGGATTAAATATCTACTGTTGAATTAAAGAATGGTACATTCCTGAAACTTGCATCTTGTTGTAGAATACTAGAATGTCCCACTTGGGACGAAAAGATATTCAGAATGGCCTGGTATTTCGTGTTCCCTTTCATACATTTCACATTCTCTTTTCTGTCTGCCCCTGACTTTTTCTTACTTTTCTCACTGTTTGTGATGAACAAAAAATATGATCGACGTAATTTTAACGATTTGTGAAAGTTGATTTTTTTCTTCACATTTTTTTTTACATGATGTCAGTTCTCGTTCACACAAGACTGGTATCATAAATCACACGATTATTTCGTACATATGTCGAGATAAAAAAAATATCTAAAAAGAAAGCATTGGGCCTGGGACAGAAGACCTGAAACATTAATGACCAAAGCCGCGTTTGTTTTGTGACAGAAGAACAATGGCATGTCGATTTCCACTAAAAAAAAGAGATAACACATTGTCTATTTCATGTAAAAAGGTCTCACCGCAAAAGCGCGGGTAAATGAGAGATCAAAACAAAACAAAAAATAAAACAAAGCTTTGCTCAGGTGCATTGGAACTTGACAGTGGGCGAAAACATCTGCCGGTCGTTGATGAGAAAATCACTTGGTATTTTTAACTCCTCCGTAGAGTTGTACAAGCTGATAAGTAAATAATGAAATATATAAAAGGCCTCAACCAGACTTTGCATTGAGTGGGATTGATTTTTTTCTCTAGCCATGCAATATACTGGTGAATACATTTCATCATAATGACGTTGTCTTGGGCTTATTACACAACACACGATCGTGTTCTTTTCACGGACATTCACACTTAATGAGCGGACTTGTTTCCATTGCCCCGACCGATCGATGGTCGTTTGCATATGTATGGTCCAAGCATCTCACACTGTAGGACAAAAAGAGTTGTGAGGTAGACGCAAATTCTATATTGTAAGAGAAAAAAAAAGAGAGCTTCACTGTTTTTTGTTTTATTGATTTTGGACAAATGCCCATCACTAGCGTAAATGGAAACAATTTATGTAGTTGGCATGGGGCGAGGCGATAAGACAGCACAGCGGTACTTATACCTGGCAAGCAAAAAAAAATTATCAACACCATACACATAGCAACGTATGACCTTCGCCACTATACATTTTATATATATATATAGTGTTATCGATTTTAAAGATTCCAAACGTGTAAATTGGGTAGTAATAAATGAACCAGGACTTGATTAAGGGTGGCTCTGCTGACCGACAAGTCTGTGGAATCAAATTAGTCCCTCGCCATAATTGAGTTAATCTGTTCAAAGCAAAAGTACAACGGTGGGACCTTGTTTTTAAAATAGTAAAAATATGATAAGACACGTCCACGATGTTTGGTCAAGCGAATTAGAATTAACAGGTATAAGACCTCCCAGAAAGCCTTCTGTAATTTAAAAAAAAAAAGTTTGGGAACATATTATTTATGTCTGAGAAATGTGACGAGTTGTGACATGGAATTTTGGCGATTACGGCAGGTGCTAATCATGTCCCGACGCGTTCTCGTTCTCACTCTCCACTTGCAATTGGCCAATACAGAAGTTGACGACATTTCAAATGATGTATACGCGTTACCTTTGAGTGTATGTAAATTTATGTTTACCGTGGACAGAAAAATTGTTCCTCCTTTTTAAAAGAAAATCGAGTACACATTCGAAATAAATCATATTTTATACGAATGGACTAATAACATCATTTGTTGATTAGACCATATCAGAACAGACAACCACACGTTATCGCGATGACGGACACACGATATTATCGAATGTATTGTTTTGACTGTCGGGATTGTATCCTTAAATTGCTTTCTTAAATTTAACTTTTCAACCCAGTGCCTGACTCATCTGTCGAAATCCCGCTTGGAAACATAAACCACATTCAATGAGGATTTCGACGTCAAACAAGTCGATGATAGAGTGTTGTCTTATGTTGAGTCATTTTCGGGCGGATCATGTTCGGTCATTCTTTTAAGACTTTGGCATGAGGGTCTTAATTGAGAGAAAGGCGGGGGACAAAGGGGTGGCTATTCTCTACTGTTCTGTACGACAACCAATATATTCTTCGCCAATCCCATTACGTCCTTCTATTGTTTAAAGAATCGGGGAATGGTGAAAATCAACAGAATGTACATCGCACATCATGCTATGTATAGGTGAATGTAATTAACATAATGAAGTTTGGCACCCTCTATTACTACTTCCATCGAGGGGGGAAAACGCCTGTCTAGTCCTAGCCAGAGGGACCACTCTAAGATCTTTATATATATAAAACAAACAAGAAAGTAGAACAGAATAACCACTTTGCCCTCAGGAGCGAACTTGTTCTGTCATGTTGAAACGAACAGTGTAGACCAAAACCAGTACAAATATTATATAATTCGACGTTTATTATCAGAGTTAAAAAAAATCATCCAAGCTTCCACTTTCTTGAAATTCACGACACAATTCTGTTTAGACATGGGGGAAAGTTAAATATTGACGTAATAACAGTTTCGAACCATGTGAAAATACGGGGCTGTCATTCATAATGTTATAAAAATGAGACATTTCGATTAGATATCTCAAATATGGGTCAGGGCTTATCGTACTGTTGCTATGCATGGTAGCATTGTTCATGTCGTTTAGGAAGGTTTCTTCTCAAGTTCACAGCCAAGTATAGATCATTGCCCAATTTATCTCTTTTGAAATTTGTGAAGAGACCGCATCACAATAAAGCCACGCGGCTCGCAGTTGAGTGTGCAATTTCCATGCAACTTTCCCACCTAACAGCGATACTGTAGCTGCATTAATTAAACATTACTTTTAGCCGACTTAGAATTTAAAAGTGCATTATATTTATAAAATTTGATCAGTTGCTGCGTTCAAAATTTGGCAAAGTCACTTTCACTTCGGATTCACGTAAGGCTGGCTTCTCAAATTGGGTGGAAAGCGTCCCTCAGTAAGTTAAACCCAACACCCCCACGAGTTTAATGAGAGCGTCCTTCTCAAACATTTGGCTAATTCGATCGGTATTTCGTTTAAGCGATGAAAAAGAAGTCGAGGGGTAGGGATACGTAACATATGCATATGGTGTGAATGACAGTTAAGAAAAAAGAAAAGCGAAGACACCGTCACTGGGAGGCGCGGCCAAAACTGCCGGTTCATTTCACCAAAGTCTCTGGCCTGGAGGAGTTCAGTGAGAAGCCAGTCTAACGCGGATAACTAAGTTATTAGCTGGTCGCTTCTTTCGTTTTTCAACTTTTAGTTTCTACGGTGCTTGTAGGTAGGTGTAGAAATATTGTGAGTTTTTTAAATACAGGATGACAGAAGATCGGTTTGGGTACGTCACACAAGGAATATAAGGCACGAGGGAAAATCGACCCGAGCGGCCGTTCCCTGTGTTACTTTTACCCTACTCTGCATAACAAGTGCAGCATTCTTGGACAGGTTTTCGGTTGTTGTTTTACGCCGCACAATAAGATGTATGGTAATTTTATGCGTGTGTGAAATGAACCGCGGAGAGTATGTAAGAAAAGTACGGGGAAGTGTTTCATTTTTTTGACAAGTCAGCCGAGCTACACGTAGTGTATTCTCATCGTTTCCCCCAAGTCCAACATCATAAATTCTTAATAGTGTTGCGTCATGTGGTAAAACTGTATTGTGACTGTTGTCCCCTTATTCCTTTTCAATCTTACCAGGACTTAGTGTTCACCCACGGGGACTCTGCTACGGACCTGTAATTAAACCCTGCTTTCGCCGAGAGTGACGACTATACTAGCTGTCGTTGTTCCAGAACCTAAGCTGAACGAGTGAGAAGGATCGAAGGGGAGAGTTGGAGAGCATTGCCTTTAATCGACACAAAACGAACCACCTGTTGGATTCAAACATGCCTCGCGCCTTCCTCGTCAAGAAGAAAAAGCAACGAGTGGAATCTATAATAGAAGAGCTAGCCAAACAAGGTAAGAACAACAGCGTTGTAAATGACATATAGCCGCCTTATATACTACTCGTCACGGGTATAGGTTTTAGCACAAGGTGCTCGGGAGTCTGACGATCAGACATATGAACCGGGCGAGAATAAAACGCACGTACTGGGCCAAACTGGGCCAAGGTACTTACACTGTTTTGAAAATTGTCACGTCATCATGGCCTAAATAGTGACATGTCTAGCGGGGAAACATGAACATACATATATTTACAAGACGTCACAACGATATGTCCACACAGATTACAAATGAGTTTGTTCTGTTACGTCATGGTCAAGTTGAATTGTGAAATGTTGAAAGTTCGATGGCTTTGTGTCAATAGACATCGTGATCGCGTACGGCACTAGTCTATGACTCCGGAATCGCGGCCGATAAAATTCAGGGATTATAATATATATATATATATATATATATATATATATATATATATATATATATATATATATATATATATATATATATATATATATAACTGAAAGCATAGGAACTAATAACTCATTTGAACATTTGAACGACTAACGCTTTCTTCCTTGTTCGACAATATACATCCATGACAGCCCTAATTGGAAAACACAGAAACACACGATTACTCTCCAAAATAAACTAAACCTAAACTTGATTGTGGTTATATTTACATTTCCATTTATTTCGGTATTAATGTTTCGTGGCACATACTTAGTTTACGTGCAGAGCTGGACTGTTAACGTTTCTATCGCTACAGTCATGACCACGTCCCGTGACTCCGTGTCACTCTGTGCCTCTCCTTCGTTTTAAAAGCCGATGGCGCCAAAACCATTCTGGTTGCGACAATAATATGAAAAAAAAATGACCAACCCTCACAAATTATTAGCATGCTGTCGTGACAGACAAAAGTATAGCAAGTTCCGCATGACCAAAGTCGCGTGAGCTCTGCTTTCAGATCCTGGAGCCAGTTTTGAAGTAATGTATTGCTTGTGAGGAATTAGGACTGTCGGATATAAGTTTAAGTCTTCTATGGGTATGTAATGTAAGATCACATAGCGTCACAACCAACACAAAAGTATTGGGACGCCTGCCAGTAGACGATACTCGATCACTTTCTATTAGTTCGAGTTAGCGTTGAGAGACGAGCCTAATTCAGAATGGATTGACCTTCCAACCTTGTGGCATATATGACAAAAGCACATTGGCCCACAAGCACGAGCTACGGTTGGCTTTTGAAATACAACACCTGTTGTGGAGTATAGGTGTCCAATTTTCCACCGGTTGGGGACTCTCTAAAACTGCGTTTATGACCGAAACATTCGACTGAGTTAAAAAAAACAACAACCTCATTTTAGTTATGTAAATTAAGGCAGATTTTTCTTAATGAGAAATTCAGTAGGCTTTGGTGATGGTGTGAAACGTGTGAGAGTTTCGGGTTTGAATGGCGACGGTGGGGGAACGCAGTGAATGAAACGTGCGGAACGGGTGTACGTTGAGTCTGTCGAAGTGAAAGCTAACCGCGCCAAGTCATCGTAACAATATGCAGGTGTCGCTTCATACGTCACAGGTTTCTAATTGGAGAGGTTTGACGAAACATCGTTAAGACCAAATAACATGTCCCAGCACGACTACCGACACTGAGAGGAGCAAAGCCAAGTGAAATGTACATCTCTTTCTCAAAGGCATTGTCAATTTCTTGCATAAACCACTAATGTGTCGTCTTTCTCATGTAAATTTCAACAATAGAAGAAAATGAGACGGAAAGATACAGCGGGCTGAGGAACAACCGAAGTTACTTAGCAACCGACTAAGTAAACTCTCATCAACAAATCGTATTCAATTGTAAAAAGTAAACTATGTTTGCCAGCGATTCAAGCTTACTCGCAAGTGAAAGTCACAACAAACACTGGTAATTTCGATCAACACAGAGACAAATATTTCAGCCGCCGGTGTTCATTACACACACTGAAGCAGATGAGAACCTCGAGCGACGAACGGCCCATTAATGCGACCAAATAAATACATAGCTCGCCTTAAACTAGTGTCATTGGTATATGAGCTGCAAAGACCAGTTAATTGTGTTGAAAGCATAGAAACCAAAATGAAGACAGAAATATCGAAATGAAAATAACACAAGACGTGTACTAATGAAATACACGACAATAAAACTACTGACAAAATTGACAAATTACTGCGTTGTTTGTCTGGCGGCGGGAGAGGGTCAAATATGCAGACACCCACGCGACGATTGAACCTTTTCGTGTATACTCCCGCCATTTTCGATATGTTTTTAGTAGATATATTTGACATCATAGCGTTGTACACGTTACGATTCACATACATACGCGAGAGGATGTCTAAAGATAGGTCGACACGTGCTATGTTGTATCCGATACAACTAAAATAAACGTCTCAATTAGAGATCGAATATACACATATATGAATTTCCCTTTCAAGAACCAAGAAGGGTATCACAGTGCTAAATTTAATTGACATGATCCATGATTGATATTTTAAGGTGAAAAACAGGATATTACACACCTATTACACACACACACACACACACACACACATACATACACACACACACACACACATACACACATACACACACACACACAAGTTAGCTCCATGTAAAAAAAATCTCGATCTTTGAATTGGTTCTGGATTCTGTATAGTGTTATTCAAATTTATTAACATCGTGTCTATACCACAAGCGATATCTCAGGGCTAATAGGACCGTCTCCAGGAATAACTAAAACATGCATTGAAAATAGAAAATTTGACTGCTGACGTAAAATCAGAGCGTGACAACCACCTTTCAAAAAAAATGAAATACAACAAATTATAAAATTAAGAAATAAAAAAGAACGCCTTTTTACAATTAAAACATGATTATATCCGTTAACTATGTCTTTAAGAAGTGAATAACAGACAGAGATGTTTGAAAGTCGACATATCTGAATGAGACTTAAAGGGTATTTATTTTAGATTTCTAATATTGAAATAAATTTACTATGTATTTTATACTAGACCATGTTCGTGTATGTAATTCAATCAAAGTGCCAAAAAATGAAAAGAATCGTAAAAAAACGATGTTTAAAAACCACTTTCTGTACTTGTAAACGTTTCACTGGTTATTGCAAATCCCCCCCCTCAATTTATAGAGTTACAAACATGAATTTGGGCTATGCAGTTTCACGGTATTTTCATTAAAACATAGTAAATTATTCAATTTTTTTTTTAAAATCCAAATCTAGATACCTAGTTTGGCCACTTTAGCATTACAGAATAATTAATCTGTCAGTCAGGATGGCACATTCTCATTACGCTATCAACCCGACACCATTTTAGTTTTAACAAAAACAAAACACACACACACACACACACAAACAACCGCTGTTACCTCAAAGAAAGTAATAATATATTCTGACCCGATGGATTTAAAAAACAAAGAAGGAATATGCATGAGCTAATTGTAATGTTCGCCAGCTGTTGTATCATCTAGAGAACTGATAAATATACCATTCTAATCAAAATGAAGGAAAGAATTACAAATTGACATTTATTTGTTATTCAAAATTTTATATTTATGTTCGGAAACGGATAAACTGTCATTTCTAATCCAAACTCGTTCGAAGTTTAAAAAACAAAATAGTTTATATATTCTTGGATCCTGGATAATAACCCCCACACATGAAAATAATACGAACAAAGAAAATATAACGTTAGGAGGTGTGGAAACCAATTTCGAAAGATTTGTTTGTATGGCTTGTATACTCCACGGGGAGTTGAGGAAGTAAAATGGCCGTTGTGCCGCTGTATATTCGTGCCAGAGGTAATAATTGTAAAGCGCTTTGAGCCCAGCGTGGGAAAGCGCTATAAACACCGTAAAAACCAACATATTATATTATTATCATCATTATTATTGTACAGGTACAAAAACGAAGGCTAAATAATTTCTCCCGCCATTCTACAGCCGATGACTGTCTGCATTTGCCGATTTGAAAAACCCACCGGTTTAAACCAGTTCATTGTTGAACCTCTTATGAGAGCAACTGTAAAATGAATCTTGTATTCGCTTCTGGCTAATCGCACACAACTTAAAGTCAGTGTAATGCCCAACGTTACTGGTAAATTCAAAATATAAAAAGGGGTCATTTTCGTTCCCCTGACCTTTTTTTTAAAATGTGTTATACATATCACAGATGATAATAATCTTAATATGTACATTTTAACATTAATTTAAATTTAAATTTCGAATTTTATTCTCCACAGCAGAATTCAGATGTACAACTGTGCGAACACTTTCCTCGTAAAAGTTACTGTAATTAGCGAGAACTATCAAATGTAAAACTTGGACGTTAGACACCAACAATCTTATCAAATATTGGCCACAAAAAAAGCGCCAAAGAAGATGAATGTTCTGTAGATTCTTCCTCTCCTTACACTTTCTCCTCCCCACAATAAACTCTTATTTGCGATGACGTAACACAGTATTCCTACACGGCATTTGCTTTTCATGTAACACCTTCCCCCGCTTTTTCTAGAACCAGATTTATTTTGGGTATTATTTCTACAAGTGCAGTAACTGTGATCATTTTTTAAATCATAAAATCAGTTATTTCCCGTCAGTCGAAAATTGTACCGAGTTGTGCCCAAAAATGTACGTAGTAGGAAAAAAATTCTAACGTAGGAGGATAAAATCTGGTACTTGAATAGACGATGGCGAACTCTGCTGAAGCGATCCACTTTAAAATCGTAGCCATGCTGATTATGTAGAATTATATTTATCGAATAATGTCGCTCTTTAAAAAAATCCCCTTAGACACGAATAAATGCATTTTTCGTTGAATTCTTTTTTCGATTACTGAAAAAAACAACAACATATGTATATACTTTCCCGAATCGGAAATCGAACTGTTATTTGTACCTGGTGGTGTTTCCATGTTTCTCTCTTGTTCTAAAATTTAAAAAAACCTCAAAGACATGTAAGTGACATTGGTAGGAATATTCTATAAAAAAAACGATCTCTACATGTCATGTTTAATGAACCAACCGCGGAGTATAGAAGGTAAAATACTAGCTTATATATATATCTTTACAAATATTTTATAATTAGCATCATATGGTGCATATATTATTAGCTATTAAACAGAATTAATAATATAAACAATGTGAACAAAAACTGTAAACAGCTTTCATAAAACGACACGTGTTCGCTGAAATTAAAACTGATATCATCGATGTACATTACGTAACAAAATGTCAACATTTAGCTTTTATAGTCTTAGTTGTCGACGTGTCAATCAGAGGTAACGATAGTGGTGAATGGCGTTGTCGGCCATGTGACACAGCCGATGCATGGTGTGTTTTTTTTACTCATGACAATAACGGGATATAGGAATGGGAACAGAGGGCATAAGATGTAACCATCTTGTCTCTTTGTCTTATATTGGTAGTAAAACGTGACCAAACCATGGCCGTTCTTTTTGAAGATGTAATATACCTGAAGCAAAATTTCATTTGATAAACGGGGACCGGAAAGCTAAACAAAGTAATTGAGTCAATCAAACGACAAGAAAGGGGTGCATTCACGGAACACGCTCATATGCAAAAAATAAGCTTTGATTTGATTCAGATTTCACATAAGGGCAAATAATGTTATGTTTCGCCTCAAAGTTGTTTCCTTGATGACACTTCTCCCGCTATAACAAATCTATCAGAACCAATTTGAAAACAAATAAACAAACAAACAAACAAACAAACAAACAAACAAACTTGCTAACCATGACTAAAAGTTCTGGTGAAAGGAAAGAAAGAAATAAGGCGAAAGAATGAAAGAAAGAAAGACTCACAGTAAAAAAAAGTTCAGGCAAAGTTCGTTTCCAAGTCGACATTTGTCTATCACGGAACATAATTGTTGTACTATTACTAGTATTTTATCACCGTCCTTATTTCATTTGTACAGTAGTAATGTACTCTCTTGAAATGACATCGAATAAAATGTAAGTAGTGGGCCTAATCCTGAAACGAAAAAGCAAAACTTTTTTGGCGCTCAATAATGAGTGCAATGTATGTATTTTTTTCAGTAGCTTTAAATCCACGTGCAACCAAGCTTGGCACTCGTATCCCAAATCTGTTAGTTATTCGCCTCATTTGTTTCTCCGGATCTATCATAGCACGGGTAGATTGTATCAATGTAGAATGAGATTTTGAAAATGCACTGGCAGTCGCCCGCCACGTGTTGAACGAGATGCGGTGGTTCATGTAGAACGACTCCCCGTTCACCATTGTTCGCTGACTGCATGCAGTGGGCGCGCGCGCGACCATTGCACGTATCAATCAAAGTGCTCGGTAGACGGTATAAATTGATAAGTAAACACGGATTTTGAATAATTTACCACATCGCTAAAACATACCCATATTTGTGGTCGGATAGTTTCGGGGTATAATTCCCGTGTTAATTATTCTGAGATTGCTTTATTGCGATGAGGGTGATGTATTGATATGGGTTTTCGGATGTATTGATAATATGAATAATTTATTTGGTTAGTTTGCTTTCACAAAGCTTCAAAAAATGGAAGAGATTTTCATCAACGTATGTTCATTTTCAGTATAGATTTACAGTAGATAGTGATGAACGTCTGTGTGTTCGTACGTCACTAGTTTACACGAGATTTCATCTTAGCTTGCAAATGCCAAAGGCCTAAAACACGCATCAAGATTACAATGCTAGTGGTCAACCACAGGTTTCAGGTTAAGATATCAGACCACTAAATATGGTCTGAGGATAGACACAGTGGAGATAACGTACAAACACCCCTTACACAGTGTCTGCTCTGCATTTTGTTGCGTTTGTATTTTGTTTTTCTTTATAATTAACAAAACATATAGCAGACACTGTGTAAGGGATGTCCATGTGTTATCTTTATTGTGTCTACAGAGCAGACACTGTGTAAGGGATGTCCATGTGTTATCTTTATTGTGTCTATCTCAACATGAAACCTTGTGATAAATCTCACTGATCTTGATACATCGTTTAATAACATTTGCAAGGTAAGGACAAAATCTTAAGTTGAGGACGAAATTCAAATTGCAGAAATTCTCCCCCCCCCCTTAAAATTGAACTTAAAAAAAAATACATTTTGATCCTGTTTGCTCACCTTTGAGAAGTTTCTTATTCTAGGAAAGTTCTTGAAATGTTAAGACTTATTGAATGTATTACAACAACAACAACAACAACAACAACAACAACAACAAACAAACAAACAAACCAACCAACCAACCAACCAAGAACAATAAATAACCAGATATGTCCGTATGTAGACATGATTGTCCCAATATATCACGCCCTCTATCGACGAGATTGTGTAGATCGATTATAAGTTTAGGTTCATGTTCTTTTTATGAAGTCGTATAAACACAAAAAAATATTTCTTTTTTTTAAATCACGTGTACTACCAACGTCTGGTACGTCCAATTTCAGTCCTTTATCACTTCATTGCAACTTTGTAAGCGTATTATATATTCATCTAAATAAGTTGCCATGTAGCCATCTAGAATACGGAAGAAAATTACCCGGATGTATTACCATGTAAACACACATCTATTACTACCAATTCAACCCAAAAGCTTCTCGATTTTACCCTCTTCATCCAGACCTATTCTAATTCTGCCTAGACCGTAGAAACTAACACTACAAAGTCGTCTAGTGGGGGCGCTTTCTCATTTGGGACCAAGCCCGCCAATTGACTCGAACCGCAGTGAAAGAGAAACAATTTTAAAGGAGAAATTGTATGTAAAGCTTTCGCGATCCATAACGAATGTTTACCGAGTAAAATGCTTTCATTTTCAAATTTAGCCAAATTCACCATACTTTAGATGTAAATGTACTACATTCATTCCTCATACGTGTAGTGAAACGATATCTGACGACATCTATTTCGCGCCAAATAATGGACAAAAAAATAATTTCATCGCAAAACTGAATAACAGGTATATTTGAACACATATGGTCGGCACACAACCTGAGGGATTGGAGGTGGGGGGGGGGGGGAGAAACAATCCATGTTATAGTTTGTCATTCTCATTTAATGAAGGGTACTTATTTTTACTGGGTGTCATGAAATGTTAATCGAATAAAAATAGACGCATTTGCCTGTAAAATTGAATCTTCAAGGGCAACATCGATGCATATGAATAATGGGATTATCATACCATGGGAACAGAAATGAAAGGGATAGAGCAAACATCATTATTGCAATATCAAAACAGAGTAATTAATCACTGTTTGGGTTGATATAAACTGTACAAATAAATATCAATACTCGTTCATACAAATTTCGTATTTCCGATGGGGGAATGAGCTCGGGCCAAACATATCCGTCCGTCTATCGCACGTAAGTTGCCGGTGTTGCGCTTTTTACTGGAAAACTTGTCACGACTTGGGTGGGTACCAGGCGAAGCTGATATCACGACTTACATCTTTTCAGTCAGAGAAATTGTAAATGTTTGTTTTATTGTATCAAACAATAGGTTAGACAGAGAGTCACGAATCTGTTCTAGTCGTTTTGTTATATGTTCTCACAGCTCCTTTCAACTTGAATTGCTTTGCCGATGCTATTAATAGGTTATCACAACATTATAGTCTTTCATAGCATTTGAATGAATACATACATGTATTAAAATACGCAATTAAAAAAACACAGTGGTTTCTATTTCGCCAACATCACACTCGCTTGCCAGTATGAAACAAACAAAAAAGATAATATACAAAAAAAAACCATGGGAGCCTAAACACAAATTGCTATTTCTGTATATATTTCTAATAGTGAGGGTACCCCTAGTGCCCCACAGTGTGTTTTCTTACGCATGTTAATAAAAATATTCATGCTAAGTATGCCGTGTCAGCCGTCGCTAGCCTTATCCAGTCAGAGCTTTCTTTTATTAAAAAAAACTAAATATATGCGTCCATGAGGCATGCTGGTGGCATCGTGGGGTATATGAGAAGCCGTTTTAGTGTCACTTTGAAACATATGGAATTATCGATTTTACCCAAGGGTGCGTGGGGTGATATAGCAGACTAATAACTTGCAGAGCAGCGTTTCGCTCGATGGCCTATATCTAACTTGTTTCATATATATCATATAAACCCCATCATGTATTCCCGACACCGAGCCAATATGCCGCCTTTCTTTGGATGGTTCCTCACACATTCACAACATCGGCATTTTCCTTTTATATTAACAGAGGGGCTAGAAACCAGGGTTGTCAGCAGCAGCAGCAGCTCAGATGGAGAGAATGATCGCAAAAATGATGAGGATACCAGGAAGATTTCTCCGATCATCACCGACGTGTTTTCACTAGCAGGCAAACGCGAGAACGCAAGAAAAGTAGATGATGGTGAGACTAGACTGCGGACTTTGGAGGATCTGATTGAAAAGAGACTCCGGGAAACTCTCAATGATACGTCGAGAAAACCATACGTTCGTGTTTTGCCAAACCAAGAATCAAACGACACGCGAGGCAAACAGCAAGCATTTGTTGTCAAATCTCAAGGTATTGAATCAAGTAGTTTTGGCAAAGATAAGCAGGAGATTTTACCAGCTAGGATGGAACCAGAGAAGGGCACAACTGGAGAATCGAAAACGAGACAGGTGTTCAGGGTCAACGGAGAAGTTCAAGCAGAATCGGATTGGATAGACAAAGGGTTTGGAAAAGTAAAATCTAAGCCTCCTCCCCTTCTGAGGGCGTCTCCAAGATCAGCCTTCGAGAAAGTTGTGGCTCCAAAATTCCAGAACACGACACCAGCTACGCTTACGCCGCCGCCACCACTCGAGCCACGCAATTTCCATTCCGGGTTTTACTACCGTAGTGAACTATCACCCACTCGCCCGTTACCTCACCCATATGAACTAAAATCATCACAACCTGTTGCGCTAATAACCGCCGAAAGGAACCCATACCATGAACCAGAAGAAGCATTAAATTTGTCACGCCGGCCGTCAAGATCATCTGATTCGGAGGAGGGAAGTCGAGACGAAGATATATCAGCTCGAAACCAAGAATACATGACGAAGAAAAGATATATTTTGGAACGCAATGGTCGACCAGAAGCCATTCCCTCTATCGAACTCATGAATGGAGCTGCTAGTCAGAGTCACCGCTCACCAATTCTCGCCAACTCAACAAGGAACGTTTCTCCAATCTTTTCACCCTCATCCAACAACTTATTTTCATACTCAAGTATATTTGCAGACAGAATTGGACCCGAAAACTACATGTATCCTAAACACCCTGGTTCGATCGAAAGAAACGGCTTCGGGCCTTTTGATTTACGCCGGGAAAATTTTATCCGGAGAGAGGCGTATCCTGCACAAGATGTGCCTTTGAACCTTCACCAGTCTCCTGAACATCGTGAACCGAGCGCACTTGATTTAAGAGATGGTGCAAGACACGAAAAACGGCTGGACTACGCCAGCGATATCAACAGCAACAATCTTAATGTTCCATCTCAGTATAATACGGCTCCACCGGAGGATGATGTCAAAGTTACGGTAACATGTGACGAGCCCGGTAAGCTTCACCCGAGTAAGATCAAACTCAACGACGTAACGCTTGAAGAGGTTATTCGAATACAGAATACGGTGTCGACGAAGAGACCCGGTAAGACTGTAGCAAGGGCACCTATACTTGGCGTTGAATACATCCAGAACGGCACCGATATGAAACTCCGTGATATGATGGATAAAGAAGAACCAAAAAGCCCCTCAAGCTCTAGACTTGACTCTGTTTCCGACAGTGGAGAAGCCATGGACGTTGTGGACGAGAAAGAATGTAACAGCGAAGGATCGCTAGATATGGCAGAGAGTGAAGACGGAGGAGAAGAGGGACTGGTAATGAACGGAATGATGATGGAGTCAAAATCAGACGACGGAAAACCATCGCCGAACAGAAAATACGTATGCGACATCTGCGGCAAAGGATTCAGCAGAAGTAATACCCTGGT
Source organism: Glandiceps talaboti (assembly GCF_964340395.1). Lineage (NCBI taxonomy): Eukaryota > Metazoa > Hemichordata > Enteropneusta > Spengelidae > Glandiceps > Glandiceps talaboti. Next base: position 17,070,026 of record NC_135561.1, on the reverse strand, counting down.
TACGCATAAGGTAAAGTCCCAATCTTTTATTTTTTTAAAAACAAACAAACATTGAACTAGTTTGATTAAGCTTTGGCGATATTTCATTCTAAAACACAAATATGGAATATTTTGATATTGGGTTATCCATCATGTCGTTGTAAAACACAAACTAAACGAATATCAGCCATTTTTTTTATCCTGCCCTGTTTTCAATTTATATTTCAACCGAGGCAAAAAGGTCTATCAGACCAACGCAATGTAAAAATGTCTAAAGTTTTCAATCAAATAAATTATGTAAGTGTACTCTTAGGGCCTACATCTATATCTCAGAATTTTAATATTTGTACTGCTCATTTTATAGTGCTAGGTATATATGTAGGCATAAGGAAACATAAGTATGTGCAAATCGACATAAAATGATTTGGATAAACACGGCTCTATTTGATATTCTTAGCGATAAAGTAAGGTTGTTTTTGGCAATCTTTCTCTCTCTCTCCCTCTCTCCCTGTCTGTCTGTCTGTCTGTCTGTCTGTCTGTCTCTCTCTCTCTCTCTTTCTCTCTCTCTCTCTCTCTCTCTCTCTCTCTCTCTCTCTCTCTCTCTCTCTCTCTCTCTCTCTCTCTCTCTCTCTCTCTCTCAGTCTCTCTCTTTTGAAATTAAGCTAACCTGGATAAACTTTGTGGAAACTCTTCATCATGGTTATAGCTTGCTGTATCTCTTGTTAATTCTAAATATAAATATACACACTAAGGCCAATAATAAGATACACCATTTTCAGTAAAAGAAAAAAGATAAAACAATAAAACACAGCTGCTAGTTTCATTTTGCGCATTTGATAGGCTGTAAATCTTGAAACCTGTCTACCGTCACAAAGTTGACGAAATTGTACGTAGAGGTTGATTGTTGCCGTTGGCTACAGTAGATTTAGCTATGTGCGTGATATATTTACCCCCGAAATCGATATGTGAGAGGTATAAAGCACATGTACTATAAAAAGTACCCGTATGTGAAAAAAACACGATTGTAAATCATGTGGGAATTGATAGCATGTCAGCTGGTTAATTATTGTTTTTTTTTGGAGAAATATAGTAACTGAAATTGCGATGAACGTGGATGTAATTTCCCTAACTCCGATGGCAATAGTATTAACGGTTATTTTATACTGATGTGGAAACATGCTAATTGAAGGCTTCATGAGAGATATGGCGAAGTATTGTATCGAATGAATTCATCTACTGTTCGTGGTAACAATAGCTGTTATTAGTTACATTTTAGTCTTATGTTCAATAAAAACAAAAGTAACAATGACAACGACAATAGGATCAGTGTGGTCTTGTCATTCTGCTTGTTTCCCATTTTTTTGTATAACTCGACGTTCTGATTTAAGACTTTGTGTTTGCGTCCGCGTGTCAACAATATGTTTTTCTCTTTTTGTTCTCATGTGCAGAACAAGACAAGGTGCCCCAGAGCAGCGCACCAGACCAAAATAACTTTTTCTATCGGCTCTGCCATACCCGCTTTTTTGCTACCGCCGCGTTGAAATATCTCAATATTCGATTGAGTCATGGGTTTAACTTATTATTAGCTAGTCGGCAAACGCCAGTATTTGATCTATTTCTCTAGTGCAGAATACCACTTTTAATACTGAAGTTGCGTATAGGGCATACATTGATGTATTTGTTTTACTTTTGATAAGTTCTGTTTTTTTTTTACTTTCCCGACAACGCATGCGTATGTTCAGTGTTGTATAAATGTTAATGTGTGTATGTATGTATGTATGTATGTATGTATGTATGTATGTATGTATGTATGTATGTATGTATGTATGTATGGAGGGCAAGATGGGTGTCCAATGCTTATTGTTATCTATTTATTGTTATGCACATTAAAATGAACCTAAGGCACCGTGTAGTTATTTACATGTTAGAAATAACACAACTAAGTAGGCCGAAAAAACGTGACGTACTTTCTTATTGTGCGGAGTGGATTTGAACATGCGCAGAATTAGAACTACATGATTGCGTTTCTTTCTATTTATTTTGTTTTTCGACACTTTATTGTTGACATTACACTCAGACTTTGTAAACTAGAATAAATAAAAAAAAAAGTAGAACAGAAAAATGAAACGAAAATAGAAACGGAAAAAAACATCACTTCTAATGTTTCACAATCCAGAAATATGTATAGTAAACATTTTTGTTCTCTTCGCAATTACTCATTTTTATTTCGGTTGAAATATAGTTTGTGCGTTTACAATCACAATATCTGTATTTTAAAATATTGCCGTATTAATTCTTTAAGATGAGGTAGAATACATAGGGTTAAAGTTGTTGTTGTAAAAAAACAAGTCTCCTGACCATATATTTTGCCGTAGAGCTTGGACATGGCTGGCGACGTTGGATTAAATATTCGGTCCCAGTTTCCCCCCCCCCCCCGTAACGTTATAGAAAGTCCCCATGGCTTTAGATCTTTCCCCCATTTGCTCTCCAAAGAGATGCTACTATCGTGAATTTGAGATGATATGACAATGTCAAACATTTGTTGCTCCTAGTTCGCATTGGATTGAGTAAAACCAGTTTTCTGAAAAGAAAAAGTTGTCCCAGAACAAATAAATGAATGACCGTATAGCCACTCTAAAATAACACCAATGCGATAACATAGTATTGAATTGAATCATTGGCAGTATTTAAAAAAAAAAAACTTTTGAAAATCGAGATGTCTTTTTGTCTACGGATGAGGATTGTAGCGCCAAGGGATTTAGACATCAGGGTAGAAATGATCGGAACGTATATGGCGTGTGTAATTAATACAATGAGGTGAACACTGAACTCGTGATATGGTGTATGTAGAGTTAATAACCGGGGTACCGAAGTGTCTCGATTCACTCGTGCTATAAGTGTGCTTTCCGCTGCAGATGCGGGTCCCGAACAAAGATCCATAACCACGTCGTGACACCCATACAACCGGAGCGTGCGCTCTTTGACGGACGAGAGTATAATTAGAAGAAAAAAAAACCACAGCCAAGACTTCGACATTTGTGCATGCAGCACACACACGACTAAACTTGAGAAGGCCTGAAGGGGAAATCAACCGTATGATTTAAGGGGGACCTGTGATAAACGCAGAAAAGGCACCGAACCATATCACGTGCACGGGGAGTTTCTGGCGATAAATTAAAATGAAATTTTAAAACCTTATGATTTTAAATGAAAATGAAGGGGAAAACCCGACTAAAGAATATAACTGAAAAAATTGTGTATGTTTACAAAAGATCATGAAACATTTAACTTATCATAATTATTTTGCTTGCGCCATAAGCCATATCACAAAATGATTGAGAGACAACACTCCACACGTCTTTAAAAATATGATTGATAAAATTACAATCTTATATTCGATCTCAGATCTAAAGTCTGAATTTTACATAACCTGTACAACGTAGCAGGGAATCCAGAGCTTCATTAGTTAGAAATCTAATTTTAGTTTCGCTTGTCCATATGGCTTATGAACTGTATCATGTACTTGTAAGAGAATGGGACGTGTACACGTCCATGAAGCGAATTGTTATATCCGATCTCCCAACCTATCAGTCCCCCCCCCCCCCGGCGACAGACAAGTCATTCAAACTCTCAAAAATAATTTTGCTTGAAATTGAAAACTGGAGTTTAACATGGTGTTTTTTTTTATTATTTGGAATACAAACAAATCTCATGCATGGAGGCAAGCGATAATGTTCATCATTTAACTGTGTTTCAGACACTTAAATTTATAAATTAAAATTTAACAAAATCTAAAAATATGACATTTTATACTTTTATAATTGGATTTTTTTATCCAATAGTTAATTAATTTTTACTTTTATCATTTTTCCGTTTGCCAAGTACTAATCTGTGCAGGACACGTTGTCATATGTAATTATGTAATTTTATTACCATAATTATAATAGTAAAAAATGAACCACGGTAGTTATGTTTAATGTATTTTGCATTTTCTTGTTTTATTTTTCTTTTGCTGCTGTTTTCAACTAATTATTCCAAAAAAGGAAAGCAAAATAGTACGATATCTAGCTAGCTTTAGCCAGTCACGAAAGCAAACCAGGAGGGTTCTTTATTTGTTCTTTGATCGAGAAATACAGCTAAAATGAAGTTGGCTTGGTATTTCATTCATGTGATGACATTTAATACACACCCTCTGACAAACAAACAAACAAACAAACAAACAAACAAACATACGAGACAATTACATAGGTGCCATGCACAGTGGGGATGTAGAAGTAGTCAAGTTGAAATGTTGATTATCAGTTAGAAAATAAACAATTGCAGCCTGTTCTACTGTGAAAAATAGCAATGCTTATCAATTTTCAATATGATTGGGCAGTGGATCCTGCTGTGTTTGTTATGTCTCTGTTATTGTTAGTCTAGAGTTGAAATGTGTCAAAAACGTAATGTCCCATGAGTGAAACATCAAACCTACACCATTTTAGCTGTAATAGTTTGATAGAAAAGTGCAAATAATTTTTCAAAATGAGACGGAAAATGTTTGTGTTTGAGGTTTTCCGAACCACATATACACATTCTGTCCAAATATTTGCATAAATTCTACATTTCTTGTGTTTATTCTCCTATTTTTCGGAAAGAGTGAAATTTCGATTATTGCCCCTCGGGTAATATTTGAAAGAAAGTATTGTTATAAGTTCGGCTATGTTCAAAATGAATACTCATCGCTATCTAGAACCAATCTTGATTGTCGACCATTTTCGGTAATTTTCGGAATACAGTTTTGTAATTGATTTAAGACTAAGTTCGGGATCAAAATTGATAATAAGGACTAATCGTTCATATTCGGCTACATTCGGAATCTGATTCTTGAGTTCAGTCGTTTCTGACTGTAATTTTCAGTGATGGATTACATGAAAAGACCGCACACGTTCACGTCAAAATTAACGGGACATTTATTTCTCATTATTTTACAGAGAATCCACACAGGCGACAAGCCCTTCAAGTGCGAAGTCTGCGGACGAGCTTTCCGCCAACCAGGAAATTTGACAAGGCATCGACTGACCCACACCACAGTCAAGCCCTATGTTTGCTCGCAGTGCGGGAAGGTACGTAAACCTCTACGAGAGGAAAATTTTGTCCACCGTATTGTATTGTATTGTCAAACTAAAAAATCCCTGACCTGTTAAGTTCCCAACAAGTTCTCCGCTGTCTCTTGTTTATGAATTAACGTTACTAGAAATCATAAGTATATCAGTATAGAAATGAAATCCTTTGCTATTTTGATATACTTTTTGAATACCGAGTTAGATAGATTTCTACCCTACAATTTGTCAGTGTGGCGTGAAGGATAAAAAAAGCTAACTATTACACCATTCTCCCTACAGGCTTTCAACCGTGCATCTAATTTGCATACGCACATGCGCACTCACACCAACTACAAGCCATTTATTTGTCAGTATTGCGGCAAAGGATTTCACCAGAAGATTGACATGAAAATTCATTCTTATACTCATACCGGTAAGTAATCAAACATTTCCCGTGTCTTTAGTTAGGTCAAGAAATGCAAGTCCAGGGTTATTTATTTAAAAACTACATTTAAAAAAACCCCGTGCATTTATCAAATCAAACGGCAAAAATTAAAACACGATATCAAGCAATTTCCCGCCAAAATTGACGAGGAAAATGTCGTCAAAATTTACAACAAATTGGAAATTTTCGGTTGAATATCGACTTCATTTTAGACCGAGACATTACAGATATAAAATGTAGGAAGATATTGGGTCAGTAAAGTCCAGGTTATGTTTGTACTGTGTGCAGTCATGTATATTTTTCTTGGTTTTTGTACGTTACTGATGAGTAGTAATGCTCAAGGTGAATAAATAATTGTAATTGTACTTTTGTAAAAACTAATTATAAGATCCACAAAGAACCGATCGTTTAACATGTGGATTTAGTCCAGAAGATTGCTATGTTCAGATCATAAGTTTACCAAGCTCCAAATATGAACGAACGTTAAAATTGTATTTTAGGTGAGAAGCCACATAAATGCAAGAAGTGTGGACGGGGATTTAAACAGCTGACCCATCTGACTTATCATATGCGTACCCATTCAGAAGTCAAAATGTACACGTGTGCCTACTGTGGAAAGGGCTTCAACCAAAAAGGCAACCTACAAGCTCACATCTATGGACATACAGGTCAGTACAAAATACCTGGTCAAATAAACATGGGGGAGGGGGAGGGAGAGGGAGGGAGGGAGGGAGGGAGGGAGAGAGAGAGAGAGAAAGAGAGAGAGAGAAACGGGGGGGGGGAGAGGGGGAGAGAACGAGACAGACATAGAGATAGAGACAAAGTGTGACAGACGGAGAATTGTGAACCCATTATGGATCAATCAATGTTGTAGTTGGTCACGTACAATGAGCATTGGAGATAAATTGATAAATGGTTTGGTGGGGGTGGTTCACCTAAGATCGAGAAACTGTCAAAGTTTGAAATATTTTTGAAAGTAATATTATTTTTCTCAATTTTTCCTCAACAGGAGAACGACCATATAAATGTGAAATCTGCGGTAAGGGCTTCACCTTGGCTAGTACTTTGAACACTCACCGACGTACTCACGCTGACAAGAAACCGTTCGTCTGCAAGTACTGTGGAAAAGATTTTTACCAGAAAAACGCCCTCAAGAGTCATCTGATGGCTTCTCATCCCTATACAGGCGAGAGTTTACTCTGAGTACTACCGGGGAGACGTTACTGTGTAAACGTTCGATTTTCTACCACCGAACACTTGACTGTTGATATGCCATAGCAAAACAGACTTGGGACAATGAGACTTTGTCTTTCTCGGAATAAACAGCTTTGTTTCTCTGTGACAAAATTGAACCCTTCAAGACGAAAACTTATCACCTTACAAAGGTATAACGAGCTATTCATCAGCATTACGTGTGTTTTTTTTTTGCATTTTAAAAATTATTTGTACTATATCAGATATTCAGTGCACAGTTCATGTACATCCCAGAATATACTCTTTTTTTGCAGTTCTAAATTTTTGGATTACTTAATGCTTAAAACGTAGCAAACATGAACAATTCTTGACGCAATGTAATTTGACGACCTTTGACCTCATGCCTTGGTGTGACTTAAACGACATTTGACTACGCATCTATCGAGTCCCACGCACATTTCGCTACGCCTCCGACTAGGGAAATTATGAGACGAACAGCGTTTCTCTATGTATGGATAATTTTGGAGAAGTTCCGTGCTTTAACGATGACGGCTATTTACACAAAGTTTGATGCATGTGCAACTTTAAAAAAAGAAATTGTTCCTAGTCTCGATTCAATTGTTAAAAACAAACGATGCCAGGAGTAGCTGCACTGTGTGCTGAAAGCAAAAAAAAAATGGTCACGAAAAAATTCCAACTTTATATTAAAAAAATCAAAAATGTGTTTTTATGTTTGTATTGATTAACCAATCAAATAATCGATATATAAATCAGACTGTGAAAACGTTTACTTACTGTTGATACTGTTGATAAACAGTTTACCTTTTTAAAACTAACCTTTCAAAATTCCAGATTGAGTAAAAAAAATATCGTTGCCATGACAACCAATTATGTTGTGCTGTTTGTGCGGTGTGTTAACCTAAAAGACTGGCGTGTAACTTAGTATGTGTATATTTCGACCCTTATGCAGTTTGCAAGACTGTTTCTAGATTGTTTTTCTCGTCGTTTTTTTGCCGACGTCTTTAAATTTGTTTGTCATGACTAAACTGTACATATTATGTTAATATATGCAAATTTATGCATTATCTGTATTGTTCACTAGCGAATAAGAATTGGGCTTGGCTACAATCTCCTGCCTGGCATGTTTGAATGACGCTTTATCGTACTAACAATAACAAACTCTATTAGTCGAATGCACTGTAAACCTGGAAGTTTTCACTACTGACCTGTTTTCGTTTATTTCGCTGGAAAAAAAAATAAGTAGTGACTAGAATGCCTTCTTGTACATGAACACAATGTACAAGTTTGTCAATTTGTAACAATCGGTGTTTGAGAACTAGCTGAACTAAATCGCAAAATTTTCTAGTAGTCAAAAATTCAAGATTTACAGTAATTTGTGCCATGATGTGACTTATTCCACAAGAAGTGTGTGGTTTTTTTTGTAAAAGAAAGTACGTTCTGGTTAGTCGCTATTACCTTGAACTGGTCTATACTTTGTATTCTCTAGATTTTTTCTACAAAAAGGTGTTTGTGATAACCTTTAGTAAGTTGATTTGTGTTATTGTAAGCATAGACCTTCCACCTCCACCCACGTGGGTGCTGGAGGGTCTATGTTGTAAGCTTGTAAAAAATGAATCATGTGTGTTTTACTTTCGAGTGCTCTGTTTTATGTGGGAGTTAAACTTCGCTGTGTGTAGATTAGATATTCAATGGTAGGACTGAATTTATGAAAGTTTGAGAGAGAGAGAGAGAGAGAGAGAGAGAGAGAGAGAGAGAGAGAGAGAGAGAGAGAGAGAGAGAGAGAGAGAGAGAGAGAGAGAGAGAGAGAGAGAGAGCGCACGCGCACACAAAGGGGGTGTATTGTTCTACTTTCTTCTGGATTGTGACATCAAGTTTTAAATAAAACTTGACTGAATGACAGAATATAACGTCGATGCAATGAAAACTATATACCAAAGATTGTAATTTTTCTTGACAAATTTTCTAAGGTATCGGATTATTTAACATGACTGCCAACAATGGGCGAGTTTTTAACACATTTCAAAATGTCACTACAAGATTAAATACTTCTCGAGGGGACTGTGTTCAGTGTTAATTTGTTTAATGCAATTTTTCTTAACTTATGTTTGTGTAACTTCTTTGATGAACTTGGTTGATATGTGTATCATTAATTGTGATGGTTGTTTAATTAAATAAACATGTTTGAAGAAAGTTGAAAAGTTGCTCACGACTGGCGTTGCTTTTGTTTGTGTATGTGTACAGTGTGAAATATTCACACAACAAAAAGACAATCTAAAGCTAATGCAATTAATACTATCTACCAATCAAAGATTGGAATTTTTCTTGTAAATTTTTCGAAAGCGTCGGGTGATTTAACGAACATTTTTTTGAAGAACACCACGTTGACAAACAAAGGTGACGGTGATTTGATGATCGGAGATGCAGTCCCTTAAGCTTTGGTGACCCCAAAAGTCAATTTTTGATATTTTTTTTCGACGGACAGTGAATCATAATTATTGATAGAAGCGGCAACAGAATAAAGTCAGAAGAAAAATGCAAATGTGTCATGTTTCAGTGCTACAATGGGACGAAGTGAGAACGGTTTCAGGAAACCTCTCAAAAAGGTGTCCTAAGTCAGGACTGTTTCAGGACGGTTTCAGGACACGTTTGCGTCTACACGGGCTTCAAACTATCCTGAATCCTACCTCAGGTAGGATTTCCAGTGTCGTGTCGTGCCTCACTCATGTGAATTAAATGAAGACAGAAGCTTCACACCCGAGTCACACACGCCGAATATCCCACAATATTCTATCTGACTTGTATGCTAATACATTAGCTGTTTTATTTCAGTCAATTCTCACCAGTGTACAGATGGAAAGATTTTTTGAAATTTTCAAACCGTAGAATTGTTAGTGATGAATATCTGAATACCATTTTTCATTGGTTTCTGCGATTTTTGGTGGAAGGAGAGAGTACTTATTTGAAATCAGTCGGATTTCTAGACATGTTATTATTATGATTAATATTGAGTATTATATAGCAAAAAGATGGGCATGAATCAAAAAGAAAGTTGTAAATTTTGCATATAAGTGTCCTAACAGCTAAATAATACTCGTGCCATAAACTACGTATACTTTTCAACATCAAGTAATTATCAACTTGTGTAGGTGATCTGTATATAAATTTCTTTTGTTTCTGCTATTCAGAAAAATCGGTGTCCTCAGTGGAGTCGTAACAGGTGGAACTTTTTTCCTCCGTTCCATTGTAAATAATCTGTATGTGGTTTTCATGAAAGTTGGTTAGAACAAATTATAAGACTGGTCTCTCTTTCTACCTAAAGTCACTGATATATCTACACCGATGAAAGTAGGTATTCCAAAACACACCAGTAACCACCCTATGTCAAATATATCGGCACAAAATCCTGTACACTGGTGGAGAATTTTGTCTGAAGTGAAATGGTTGTCTGAGTGTACACACAAGACAGAATTGTAAGCTGACTGTACATCACTTCAACCGTTGCCTAAACCATACATATATGGCTTGCACTGCGGGTCTGATGACTTGTGGTAAACAGCATCGATGACACTTCCATATTTTCAACAAACACGCCACCCTTTAACGAACGGTCCTCTCAATTCTAAACTGGTCGTTTAATAGTATTGTATGCAATGATTAAGATTCACTAGGTGTCACTGAATAATCAACAATGGATTTTGATCACAGTTTTTTTGTTGTTGAAAAATAGCTATATAATCTACAGAATATCAACATATTGAACCAACTATTGATCTTTACCTTTGAAAACACCGCTCAATGCACGCCTTGGTGTCTATTCATGAATCTGTAGTAACTTTACGAGTGTATAACTGCAACAGCCTTTCACTAAAGTGATAAGGTTAGCAGACATAACATTATCAATACCAAAAACAGTTGGTGTTTTTCCTAGACAACAAACACAATGGCTGAAACATTATTCAAAACAATGTTTCCACCAAATAACTTGAACCATGTCTGTGAGTGTTACATTGTAACATTCTGTCTGTACCAAATAAACCATATTTGTGAGCATTACATTGTATTAATAGTCTGACTGACAGTGTACTAAATGAACCATGTCTGTGAGTACCAAATAAACCATGTCTGGGAGTGTCACATTGTAGCAGTCTGACTGTACCAAAAACAACTACATGACATGCATACTTGATACAGTGACGACGGCTTCAATTATAATGATGTTGCCCTGGCTACTTTTCAAAACAACTGTGGTCTTGGTTTTAAAGAAAGAGAATCGTTATATACGCAAATAAGTTTATTTATAGTTAGTATCCATTTTGTGTTTGTGTTTGTGTTTGTGTTTGTGTTTGTGTTTGTGTTTGTGTTTGTGTTTGTGTTTTATTTACTTATGTATTCTTTATAAAGTTGTTATAAGTGAAATATAATACTTGGATGGGGTGGGGTAGGGGTGGTATTCATTGGGCTAGGGATTATTTATTTATTTATTCATTAATTCTAAAAATTATTTATGTATGTTATAATCCTAATGTCACTATCATAAAATCACTAGACTCTAACATATTGTATTTCGTTACAATAATCCATATCGTTCATTTACCACACCAACACTTCTTGAATTGATAGCTAAAATACAATTTCTCTACAAAAACTCAATAATATATGGTTTCACCAATTATATTTAATAAGATACTACTAACTTCTGGTTTGAATTCAATAATTTAAAGCTTGTCAATCTGTTTTTTTTTTCTTTAAACGAATACTTAGAAGAAAATGATAACTTAGGCATTCCAGGGTTTGACTCTGCTGTGTAGTAAACCAGATAGACGTTGGAGAGAGCTCTCCGCCACCTATGTGTAAACGGCAAATTGGTGATAGATAATCAACTCCTTAACCGTTAAATGAAGACTGACACACCGGTCCCTTGGGACATTTTTTGTCTCATTATCATCTCATTTTTAGTTTTATAAAAGGAAAATGTCCTCAATGTGTGTGTGTATGTACGTATGTATGTATGTATGTATGTATGTATGTATGTATGTATGTATGTATGTATGTATGTATGTATGTATGTATGTGTGTGTGTGTGTGTGCGTGTGTTTGTTTGGTGTGTGTGTGTGTGTGTGTGTGTGTGTGTGTGTGTGAGTGAGTGAGTGTGTGTGTGTGTGCGTGCGTGCGTGCGTGCGTGCGTGCGTGCGTGTGTCTTTAAAAAATATACATGTGTATTTTACTATACAAATAAGTCCTGGAGACTTGAACGTAGCATAACTGTATTTCCGAGGAGCGTTGCGCTAGTCGATCGAATTAAGTAAAACAAAATTCTCGCTTCCATTAAAACCGTTCTTTGATCGGCAATATACATATGCCATAAAATATCTTTTCACAAGCAAGCCCCCACACTGCGCTTTCACACGTACACATATGTATGTCGTATATTACTAGTGATACCAGTACTATAAAACCATCCCACGAACGTTGACCGTATGTTGCTATTTCCGTCGAACATCGTATATGTGAGGCATGATACAACTCAGTTGCTGATTCGCATGTGGCAGGGATAATGAATTTAAAAGAGAACAAAGGCGAAATATATTTTGTTAGTTACATTTATTTATGGTTCACGGACCTTTGAAAAAGTCACTTCCCCCAAATCCTGTATCTCCGGTCCCGGCATCTCTGAAACAGGTTTTTGGTACTGGAAATATAAACCACGAGAAATCCCAAAATAAAATATATTACAATTTCTACTAATGTATATTTTCGACTTTGCAATATTGTCGTTAGTGTAAAAATATTTTATTTAGCGACACACCACTGAACGCGGTGCACTTAAAACAAGAGCAACAGACAATAGCAAAAATAGCCGTAGGTGGCGCTAGTCATGATCTAATAACAGACGCGCGAAACGTAGCGTCTGAATACTGACACAGAACTGATCATGAAGGACAGGGAACAACGAGTCATTCTAAATGGCAATACGTCTGACTGGAAAAGTGTGTTAAGCGGTGTTCCACAGGGATCTGTACTAGGACCGGAAATTTTTCTAATTTATATAAATGATATTGATGAGAACATTATAAGTAAAGTGTTGAAATTTGCAGACGATACAAACTAATACAATGTATTGGATCCAAGGAAGATGCGCTTTTACTACAGAATGATTTGGAAACATTGGTAGATTGGTCACATGAATGGCAGCTGTTGTTTAATGTGGGCAAATGCAAAGTCATACATGTTGGTTATAATAATCCGGACTACGAGTACGTTATGAGTGGAAATAAACTCTCCGTCGTGGACTATGAAAAGGACTTGGGAGTAGTAATACACAAATCACTCAACCCCCGGACACATATAGCGGAAAAGGTAAAGAAGGCCAATAGTGTACTTGGGATGATCAAGTGGACCTTTACTTTCAAATCTAAGGATATTTTAATACCGCTTTATAAGTCTTTAGTTCGTCCGCATTTAGACTATGCCTCGCCAGTGTGGTCTCCTTATACGAAGCGGGACATTGTTTTGCTTGAAAAAGTGCAGCGTCGCTTTACTAGAATGATTCCAGGTCTGCGGAGTTTGGCGTATGAGGACAGATTGCAGTCTTTAAACTTGATGACATTGGAAACAAGAAGAGTTAGGGCGGATTTGTTAGAAGTCTTTAAAATCTTCCGCGGACTTACTCGAATAGACCCAGCAATTTTCTTTCAAGTTTCTTCAACTAAAACTAGAGGTCATAGTTTGAAACTATATAAGGTCAGCTCAAGGCTTGACATTCGCAAACATTTCTTCAGTCTCAGAGTCATTGATATTTGGAACAGTTTACCGGAGTCAGCTATTACTGCTTCATCAGTTAATCAGTTTAAGGCATTTGTTGATCACCACCTCAGAACAGTAAGGGGTCTTTAAAAGCCCGATTGGCTTCCTACCCCAATAAATTCATGGTAAATTCATGGTAAATTCATGTTCTGAGCTATTTTCGAATATTCAAAATATACCGTCACCGTTGTTATCTACAACTTTTCAAATCCTTACTATTGTTCGGACTGTTTTCATTTGACGCGATGCTCCGTGAATATCGTATGTAAAATGCACTGCGGCTCTTCGAAACTCATATGGCTACACACCCACCCATTTCAGTGTTTCGATTGTGTCCAAAAACGTTAATGTGGACATGCGTTCCCCCCCCCTTCCTCCATTATGCCTAAAGAAATTAATTGTTTGGTTCCGCTTGCCCGACTCCACCTAGTCACAAGTTTTCACGCCGACCCTAAACCCATACTAGTATATATTCGAGAAAAAAAATAATAAAATCGCGAAAATTGTGCAGTCTCGCAACAAATAGTGGATGCGGAAACTGAATTCAACTTATAAAAAAGACAATATAAAACTGTAATGGCTGTACATCTGATGGGAAGAAACCAATAACATATAGAGACCATATGGAAAACATAACTACCTGAACTTGACACTCATATATGAAAAAAAAATATATGAAATATAAAATAAAAAAATATACTGGCCCATCTATTCTAAAATTCAGCGTAATCGGAACCACACAATATATTTGTCAGGCCTTACTAAGAACCGCGAATAATTATACCCAACCAAGGCGATACAAAACATAGTCAATAAGTGATATGTCCATACTAGCTGGGATATAGACATAAATTCGAACAGCCGAAAACACTATTGAGATTATTTGTTCAGCAGTTTGCAATGCGTCTATCCCCACTTCCTTGTCTGTGCTATCCCCGATGAGGGGTGTTCCAAACGTGGCCAATCCCAGGCCCCCGTGGTTTGACTCGGAAACATTCGACGCTTTACTAACTCTTTCGTTTGTATAGTATACACAACATGGATCTTTTACTTTAATAAAAGTGTCTATTCTATCTCAGATTCTCTATAGTGGTCTGAGATTCCATGATGTTGATACTAGTATGATGAAATCAATGTACCATGCTGTATCAATGTTAGAGCTAATGGTTATTTGCATGCTCGCATGCACAAGCTAACAAGCCAACTAATAACAAACTAACGTCCGTCTGCACGTCTGTCCACCCATCCACCCATCCATACGTACGTACGTACATACATACATACATACATACATACATACATACATACATACATACATACATACATACATACATGTGAAGTTTGTTTCCTACTTGTATGGCGAACGTTCTGGTCATGCTTTCTTTTGGTGTTCATGTCTTTACAGATATATCTCATCATTTATATAGCTTCTCACCAGTATGATATTATTCACTTGTTACGCGCCATACAAGAGCGCCCTCAACGTGCCAAAAACATTAATTTCTCTCAATACTCTCGGTATATTTCCGTCTTAGTTGTTGAGTAAAAGTTTACAGACCAGTCATTGTATATACATGGGAAAGAAAACAATTGCAACAAGAGAGTTTTAAAAAAATGGCTACCTTACTTTACGAAGTATTTATACGAGAGGATCTCCATGAGATTTCGTTTCTTGGATATTGTGTTATACGTAGATACATTGTAGTTTACTTATCAAACCTTTATTTAAAGAGAGTTAAAATTCATACTGATACCCTGGTTAGCTAAGAGAGAGAGAGAGAGAGAGAGAGAGAGAGAGAGAGAGAGAGAGAGAGAGAGAGAGAGAGAGAGAGAGAGAGAGAGAGAGAGAGAGAGAGAGAGAGAGAGAGAGAGAGAGAGAGAGAGAGAGAGAGAGAGAGAGAGGGGGGGGGGAGAGGGGGGAGAGAGAGAGAGAGAGAGAGAGAGAGAAAGAGAGAGAGAGAGAGAGAGGGGGGGGGGGGGAGGGAGAGAGAGAGAGCGCACGCGCACACAAGGGGGTGTATTGTTTACTTTCTTCTGGATTGTGACATCAAGTTTTAAATAAAACTTGACTGAATGACAGAATATAACGTCGATGCGAGAGAGAGGGATAGTTAAACAGTACATTGCAAATGGTGTCAATTATTATTCATGTTCGTAAGGGGGGGGGTGTGTGAAAAAGAAATATATCATATGTATAAATTATGTTCTGCTGATTACTAAATACTTAGTAAGTATGCGGTCACAATACACGATATCAGCGATTTCAATTGTTACTCCTTTAATAACGTCACTAATTAACAGTGAAACGAAGGTGTAGTGAGCGTGTAATTCAAGCTAGCTTACCTGTAGACTTCAAGGACTATCGCTACTACATTATATTCCGCTATCATAACTGACATTTTGTTTTCTTTACATTTTTGATGGAAACTTTAGCGAAATTTCAAAAAAAAATGGCAGTTTAGGATAACGGAATAGCGTAGTAGCAGAAGTCCTTGAAGTGTACTTGGCGGTCGGCTAAACGTGTTCCCGAATGTGCTACTAATATGCAACACCTATAACATTCCTGGAAGCTTTGTGGTTCATATATTTCCCATGAATGCCTCTGTTATTGGCCTGATGTCTCTTTAAAAGCATCATTTTATGACAATAAAAAATATTTAACAAACTTATTTTGACTGCATTGTTAGACCAGACACTGTTTGATCTTTGTAAATTATTCAGAAAGTGTCAAATCCAAGACTTTTGATCGATACAAGGAGGTGTAGTTTGATACTTAATTAAGCATATTGTACAACGTCTGCATATTTCAATTCACTACATGTACCAGCATTGTATTTCGATCTGCTTGATTTCAATGAAGGACTCTGAGCATGCGCTAGGTAGCTGTGTGACCATTAAAGTATTTTGTCATTGTAGTCGCTATGGAAACTTGAAGGTCACGTTAGGGCAAGGTCGTGTGACAAAAGGCGACTTTTGACGAAGCTGGTTTTCGTTTAGTAAGAACACGATCAGTTTTCTTCGTAAGTCTCGTCACACATACGACATATTTTTCCAGGTATTCATTTAATACAAATACTTCTGCGCATGACTGTTAATGTATGTCAATGTGGCCCCGTACGTGATACGGTTTCATTTTAGTGTTCGCTGGCGGGATTAGCAAACCTTTGCAAAACACTGTCCACTGGTCGTTGATAATGAACGCATTGCAAAGAAAAAAGAACAAACTAACAACAAGAAAAAACAAAACAACAATTGTTTAATATTACAACTCACCAGAGCCAGGAATCATTGGGATGATTTAAAAGAATTCCACGCTCGTTATATCAACATCAATAAAAATTATGAGATTTCTCAGTCCTCACACTTCAAACAGGTTACAAAGTTTACCTGTAACTGGTTCTATTTCTCAACATACAGTCACTTTCTGCAACTATTACAATTGCGAAAAAAATTAACTACTCTCCTAGTGGACGGGATTGGATAGAAGCAATATGAAATGCATGGTAAATACACTACTGTATATAAAATTCTCAGAATATGCATAGGCCTATACGGAACAATGACGTCATTGGTGGATTGGCTGTTAAAGTGCGACGTTACGTATGGAAATGACCTACTATATATTCAGTGCTCAAGCAACAAATACTGCGTCTTTCCCTATATCACAGTTCACTACACTTTAAAATCTAATGATAAATGACTACGTTTTTTTTGTCGAGGATAAAATAAAGGTCGTGAATAATAACAATAATGGAAATTCTAGCGCTATTACTCTAGTATATAGTGATAACAGTGCCGAGGAAAATAAAACGTGTCACCGTCTTTCTTTCTAGTATGATTATTACATAACATTTGAGTCTGTGTCGAAATTGAACAACATGTTGTCAACAGATACATGCATCTTAATGAAGTAATTATTTGATTGTGAAAGTCCAATCAGTCTGTTTTCAAAACTTAACAGCATAACGTTGAGCCCACTCTAAGAACTTTCCTGCGAAGATCGACAGCGATAACACTTTGATTAGCCCAACAGCATCACCCTCTGCATCATGACCAATGTCACACTGTACATATCGCCTGCACAGTGCTTCGAGTTTCTGCTTCTGATGCGGTAAATGGTGTTGAAAGAACTTCAGGCTATCTATGGTGTACACGTCCTCTAGATAGTGCTGTTGACTTTTTGTAGCTCGTTTTTCAGTACAGGGAAGTCGAACCTATCGCCGGCGTGGGATACGATGCAGATGGGACGCACTTGACGTTGTAGAAAACACCGCAATGCGCCATCAACGTCAGAATCCATTGGTTTCTTCCCCTGCTTCTGTAATAGAGACCGACTGAGCCCTGTCATTCGTTCGGCATGTTCACTTAACTCTTTATCCGGTGTTAGACACAGGGAAAGCTTGTCTCGTACTCTTGGCAGGATGCCTCTCACGGTGTTGCCAGAGATGGAACTTCTTGAGATAGCGACCATGCACAGCTCGGTTATGTCTGGAAGAGACCCATCTAGTCCAGGCAAACCAGTTGCTTCTAAGTCTATGAAAACGAAAGTTTGAAAAGGCCCTGGATCTGTTGATTTAGAACTTTCACCTTGGGTCGTAGCGTTATCACTTTTCTTCACTTTTGTCTGCAACTCCTGAAAAAAGTGAGAAAAAACCTCATTTTATGTCGTGGTTTCGGAACGGAGATATAATAACTCGCCACATACAGTATGGTCCTACTGTGGTACCTCCCACCTCCCTGTCTCAGGTACCCAATATCAAATAAAAAAAACACACATTTAAACATACCGAAATGTACAAAATAAACCACATGAATGTCTCTCGTGTCAGTCAACTTTCAGTATCCATGATAATGACATATTTGATGGAATGCATGTTCGTATCACCTTGAACTTTAGTTGGGTCAAAGTGTTTTTTGTAAGGGCGGTAAGTAGGTAAAATCTGCCGGGGTTCCCATGTCATGTTACCTGAGTTCCCAAACAAAATTACCTTAGGGTCTATGGGGGAAACACTGCCATTTTTACCCCTTTCACCCTTTCTATTACCGGGGTTCCAAAGCAAAAACACTGGGTCATAAAACCCACCTCTTGTTGAAAGCACAGAGCAACAACTGAAGTCTTGGCCTACGTCACTTTTAAGCCTTCTACTTACGTCATCACTGAAGTCATTGGCACGCTTGAGAGACATTTTCTTCCCTGAGGTTCTTAGCCAGACGGTATAATACGAATACTTATATCAATATTTCTTGGTATTGAATTATCACTGTAACACTAAACGGCTTGCTTATATTTAATCGTATTCTCTAAGAACCCTGCGATATTAAAAAAGAAACAGGTCAATCAGATTAATGCTGTAACAAACAATTTCATTTCTGGCGAGCAATCTGTTAAACTCCCGTTGAATCTACAATGATCATGTAACTAGTCACATGACTGTTGAACGCGAACCATGTCAATTCGGAGAAATCTCAGGTTTGAGAATTTTTTAGACAGGTGTGCATGGATTCCTAGTTAGTGACTTTGTTCCTCGTTTATGTTTTTCCTCAATATTAATAACTGTTTATAACTGTTCAAGTAGGCCTGCCTATAGAATGTACAAGTAACAAGTAAAAACAACGTATTTCATTTCAGAATTAGCGGAAAATAAAGACCGACTGGATGTTAATGATTTTTAACTGACATTTGTATACCGTATGTGACAGACTAAAAATATCGTGAAAATAACATTTCATTGCTGAAATACGACTTACCTGTAAAATGTGCTGTGGTAATATTTGTATGTACCGGTAAGTGTCCGACAGTATTTGCTGATTGAACGTACGTCTTCAGGTAATGCAATATCAGCTCGCAATAATACGACTTACTAGTTAGCTCCAACTGAAACAGTCGTTTTTTTTATGCGGCCTGCTACGTTGTATCCTTCCGCCGAAAAAAAGTCCGCTTCAAATTTACACACACATTGCAAGGCGCTTAAGGTGAAGAGTCATTAAAGTCAAATAGACAAATACAAGTGTAAAATGAAAATCAAATGACAACAAAAAGGATTCCCATCTTTAATCAAAAGTCTGTATCGAAACGCATTTTCGTTTTGCTGGGAGGCATCTTACCTTCCGAGTAGTCTATTGTATAAAGGAAACACAAAACGAAAGCCAAACTCATAAAATTAAAATATGGTTAATATTTTGAAATATTCTGGTATCAAGCTTTATTGCACCGCTAACATTTTTTCTTGAGATATAAAACGACAATATTCCTGTTCAAAGTACCTGCCCTCCTCTCCTCGTATCTTTCACATTCATAGTAAGTCTACTGAATTCGTAGAATTTACACTATTGTAGTATATATAGGTCACACTGTTATTAAACGATGACGTCACCTCTACAATTGCGAGGCACCTTGGATCGACCGAGAAACGGCGTGTTGTCACTTCGTAATAAGGTCTCGGCTGACAGATCCGGCGATCTTTAAATTTCTATTCTTTAGACAAGTATACAGATTATTCTTTTCTTGCGTGACACACACACACACACACACACACACACACACACACACACACACATACAGACAGGCACACACGTACACACACTCACGCGTGCTCACACACACACGCACGCACAAACAACATATACACACATACGCAAACTATACACAACACACAATCTCACATACATACATACATACATACATACATACATACATACATACATACATACATACATACAAACATACAAACATATATACACAACATACGCACACACACTACACACAGACCCACAGACGCGCGCGCACAAACACACAAGCGTGCGCTCACACTCACAACACATGCACGTGCGCACACATACCACACATACGCAAACAATATACACACAACACAATCTCACATACATACATACATACATACATGCATACACATATACATACATACATACACATACATACATACATACATACATACATACATACATATATACACAACATACGCACACACACTACACACAGACACGCGCGTGCACAAAGACACAAGCGCGCGCTCACAACACACATGCACGTGCGCACACATACACACATACGCAAACAATATACACACAACACAATCTCACATACATACATACATACATACATACATACATACATACATACACACATACACACATACATACACACATACACACACATACATACATACATACATACATACATACATACATACATACACATACACAACATACGCACACAAACACACACATACACATACACATACACATACACATACACATACACAGTAATGCACTGGTGTTTCTCGTGGCACGATAATTAATAAAAGTGACCAAAGACAACTTCAGTGGCCTTAAACTGTTTTTATAGTAGAGAAACAATACACTACAATGTGTACAACGTCTGTAACGAACGAACTTGAACTACAACAGATTAAACATGGCAGAATGGACACTATATATATGTGATGAATAAAATAAAACCATATGCATTAATGTTTGTTAGAACAAGTGAAAAAAAAATTCACTTCAATCGAACAAGCCAAGTGTAGTCTAAACATATTAAGGCATATCAATCAAAGAATCTGACTCGATGTTCAAAGTGATACATACAGCTGAAAGTTAAACAAATTTTCTGAAAATGTAAAAAAAAATGAAAAAATATTCTCGGCATGTCTTTCACCGCAGATAGATGATCTAAGGGTATATTACTAAAAACGCTTAGCTACATATTCATTTCCATACACAATACTCATGTCACGAAGTTTTCCCCCATTTTGTGCATTTAATGGTGTAGCACACAGCACAGTAATGTATGCCAGTTTGTGCAGTGGCGTTGGCCGGAGTCGATGGTAGTGTAGTCACGTGTCACGTTACGGTTTCAAAACGCAACTAAATATCGCCCTCACGCATCAAAATAAATATCGCGAATTCGAAAAGTTCCCCGCATTTTAGCAACTAAGGACTGTTACTGACACAAAACCATTAAATGTCGATGCATCGGTCTGTCCTCTTTCTAGAATATCTGTCTTTGGTGGTCTGGGGTTTGTGTGTACGCTAACAATATTCGCGCATGCGTATCGGGTCAACAACTGAACTTTTTAACTTGGAGTCCTAACACTTTAAGAGTTGCATCTGTAAAGAAAATAATACGATACTATATTTATTCTACGTTCCCTAGCATTTTTAAGTAAAACTCGCTGAACTCTGTAGGATTTTGTCTAGTTTTGTTTCTAAAAAGCGTTTAGGGAAATGCCATGACGGAAATAAGAAACAATACTTAGTCTAATAAAAAAACTTGTACCCACAACTGTAATTTGTGTTAGTCCCAAAATGATGCCATAGGAGACAAGTATCCCTTTATCCTTAGACCTATACAACAAACTCCTTCTTAGTACGTTGGGCCCAGTTGAGGAAGTTTCTGGTGTACTCCGGTAAAGCAATCAGTCTGACCAGAACGGTCGCATCATTGTCGGCAGCATACTGTGTTGAGTCACCGAAATACTCTCTGGAAAGGTGGCCTAATGAGTTCTTCGAGTACGGAGAATATCGCCGGAAAAAGTACAGACTATCAACGGTGCTGGTGTGGATTTTACCGATTGATATGTTCTTCTCGGCTATCGAATCTATTTCTTGCTGTAGGATTCGGTAATCGAAGTTGTTACCGTTGTGTGCTACGAAGCATATGGGTGGGGTTTGACGGAGGAGAAAACACCGAAGAGACAGCAGAAAGACGTCGTCTGGAGGGTCCCTTCCATATCGTTGCAGTCTTCCTTTCGTCAGCCCTGTCAACTGCATAGCTCTACGAGATATCAGCCGAGACGGGGTGAGGCACAGCACGAGTTTGTCTTGTATCCGTGGACGAGTTTTGTCATGTGAAGCTTTGGTTAAGGAATTTCTTGGAACAGCTATCAACGCTACCTCAGTTGCGTTTGGAAGACCACTACGATCCGGGAAACCTGTTGTTTCCATCTCCAGGAAAACGAAGGTTTGAATCAACGGTGGACGGGATGATCTAGACTGAAAATAAAAAAGGTAGAACAAAATCAGTTTATTTGAAATGTAAGTATCAAAGGGAAATATTATCACCATATTGGAACTCCCTGCCAGACAACGTAAAAAACAGAAGAGATAGAATATTAGTATATTCAAAAGCGTGTACAAAACCATAGACCCTCCAAGTTCTATAACAAAACCCACTATTGGATGCACAGCTCATGTGTGTCTTGTTCCTTTACATGTAATGTTGTGTGTCTTGTTCCTTTACATGTAATGTTACGTAACTTAGTTTGCAATTTACCATTCAACATGTACATTTTTTTTTATATATTTGCTTGTCTGACAGTTTCACTTCTCGTTTGTGACTGTATATGTACGTCAACTTTGCAACTTTTCCTTTCGTCTACCTTTTTGCTTAGTGTACTTTTTCATGTTACCTACTTTTATCATTGTGTATGATTGTTAATGTAGTGATGGTTGAGGGCCCCCGTATGGAAAAAGTGTTTCATTTACGTCTTTAGTACTGAAACACTTACCTGAGCTACCCTGAATAAATATATGTCAGTAGGCTAATAAAAAAAGTTGTTTGGTTCCGGTTACCCGACCCTAAACTTTTTTTTACATATTCGAAATTTTTTTTAGAAAATCGCGAAAATTGTGAAGTCTCGCAAGAAATAGTGGATACGGAAACAGACATTAACTGAAAAAGACAATATAAAACTGTTCTTTCAATCTGTAATGGCAGCGCTGTACATCTGATGACAAGAAGCCAATAACACAGATACCATATAGAAATCAACAGAAAACATAACTACCTGAACTAGACACTCACATATGAAAAAAAAATATAATAAGAAATCTACCTACCCCACCTATTTTATTGAATGTAATTGGAACCACACATATTTTTTTTACGCCTAGTATTGTTATTATCATATCATTATGGTGGTCAAATACGAATGTCAATTAACTGTTGTAGTAACCGTAAGAGGTGTAATGCTATTTGTGATTTCAACAGTGGTCGTTGGTGTTGTGCAGGGTATCATGACGTCATCATGGTAACATGCTGATAGCGTCCTTAGTTTATCATGATCGACCTGCTGGTCTGTCCGCGCACTGGCTCGCCCAGCAGGTATAACAACGCCCTCAAACACACAAAGCAAGTTTCACGACTCATCACGTTTAACTTTTAATTGCGGTGGATCATAGACCCTCCACCCCCGGCCACCACCAACTATGCAAGGATGAACAAAAGAATATAATGTCACCGGCCACTCTATCTGCTATCCTAACTGATATTTTCATTTTGAATTTCGCTGTCCTTAAATCGATAGCGAAAATTAAAAAAAAAAACAGTTACTATATATATCGGAATATTGTACATGTTAGCAGCGATAATCGTTCAAGTCTACAGGTGGGCTATAGTTAGGATAGCCGAATAGTGTGTAGCAGCGATAATCGTTCAAGTCTACAGGTGGGCTATAGTTAGGATAGCCGAATAGTAGCGATAGTCGTTCACAAGTGTACAGGTAGGCTACGTGGGAATGGGTCTAGATCTCGTTTGAATCGAAACTCGTTTTCATTTTCAAATACTTCAAGTTAAATGTATTACGCGGATGACAAGACATGGAATCACGTACACATACGACGCAAACCTGTTCTAATCACCTGATGGTGCTGTTGACAGGACGGAAAGCTTAAGCTAGTCAGAGGTTTTCAAACATTTCGACGTTCGTGTTATAATATTTAAGACCGCCTTTCATGAGACCATCCAGTTTCCATATAATAATAATAAATAAATAAATAAATAAATAAATAAATAAATAAATAAATAAATAAATAAATAAATAGTAAATAGTTGTAAATAGTGTTTATTCATGTGCTAATATTTAAATTCTCACGTATGTTTTGTTTATTTGTATATTGATGTTTTATTTTTATTTGACTAGTTTGATTGATTGTATCAATGCTCCTCCGGGCGCCCTTTATCAAGATAACTGATGGCTTCCTTTACAAGTAATCTGGGGCAACGGATGTTATTGACCTGGTGACTTTTCACCCATTGACCGCTGAAGGGTGTTTGTTATAATCCCGGCAGTAATGTAGCGAATTTGTGCAGGGAAGGGTTGCTAGAGAAAAAAAGCACCGGATGTTTCTAATTGATAATACGATATGATATGCATAACAAATACCGCGTTTCTAGTTGTGTTAATAATGTTTACACAGTGAATCAGAGTCGATGATCCTGCTTACAGAGATGACGGAATGAGGCGGGTGGGACTCGATTTTGAAGTTTGTTCTGGGTCTGTCGGAGTCACGGTATGCCATTCGTGGTATCGAATCATTTCTTCAATGTGTATTAAAAGAGAGATCTTGACACCCGATGCCACGAATAGCACGGTCCTTTCAACAGTTAGAATCGAGGTTGGACTTAAACGCCGTCTGCAAACCATCTTTGTCATGGGGGGAGGTGTTGATACACAGGCACGGTCTCTGAATGTGTTTTCAATATTTGCTATCAGATGGATTGCCATATATGGTTTTTGGCGGGAATATCCAACGCCACTGTTTAGTCTATGCTAGTAGTCACTTTTGGAATTTACAAACCTTCGGGGTGCAAAGATTCATCGGAACCTTAGGTAGAATATTATACAATCTAGTTCATTTTTTTATATCCATGGAACTTACTAACCGATTTTACCCGAGGTTTGAATAAACCCCAAATCTCGCGTAGTAACAGTATTCAATACGAGTAGTTACATAATACAGCTGGTTTATGGCGTGAGACTCGGTTCAGATATGAGTGTAACATGCATGTTGTGGAATCCCAGATTCAGTCGGTTCGAAGGCTAGAAAATGGAGAGACAGTTGTCAACAAGAAACAAGTTGAGTTTGATGATCCACGTGCAAGCAGGACTAAAGAATGTGAATGACAACAACGTTTAATGCATAGTAAACCGTTTTATGAATTAATATGCTGTATGTAAGGTAGATTCAACAGCCAGTCAGACTAGGATTCAATCCAAGGATGGCCCCTGGTAAAAGGGGACGCGTTATCATATTAGGTATTGTTTACGAATATTCAAAAGCGTCGTCTCAGGTCACATCATAACATAACTGATTTCAGAACGAGTTTGAACCGGGAGTCCCAGACCCTGTATACTACTATATATCGTATAAACGGTATATAGACCTTTATACATGTAGTGATGTACACCAATGAGTGGATTCACTTACATCTGTTCCAGATTTTCTCGACATGTTTCCTCGCGTCTTCTACTCGCTTTGGTGGGAGCAAAATCCTGAATATCCGGACGTGTGTACAAGACGAACTTCTATCTTCAGTGGACACTAGAACCACGCCCCGGTAGTACTGACTTTGAAGTCGTCTCAATGTACGCCGTCTTTAGAGAAGCTTGTGGTGGTCACGTGACTCTGAAGGCCCACACTGTCAACTGATCGGCATCCAGAACGAATTTTGAACAAAGTTTACTTACGTGAGGATACTGATTGAGTTTCAAGACAAATTGGCTTTTATTTTTCTTTCTTGATAATGTATCTTGGCACGCTATTGTTCAGATAATGGTGATTGTTTGTTTTTAAGGAGTGCAAGAGGTTTAAAAAGCAATCGTAAAATAGTTGGTGATGTTGAAGTATGAATTACGCAGCTCACATCAAGCAAACATAGTCTAGTTCCTATACAGTATCGTTACCATTTACACCTCCACTCACAGTATAGCCAAAGTAGTTACTCTACATTCCTGAGATGAATGAGATGCAATTTAAAAGTCATCCACAGCCACCCACACAGCCATTAACATAATATCTTTGTTAACCAATCTCAAAATTCTAACCAAAAACACAGTCCCTCGTAAAGTTATATTAGTGTTTATTGGGGCAGTTATGTAATGTCCAAATATGGTATATTTGTCAGCTCAGGGTACTACTTATACACTATTCATGTCACTCTAGCTAACCGTCGGGGTTCACTGATTGGACTATGATGAACAACTTTTTGTGCTGATTGAGAGACTGTGACCAGACGCGGTTTAGTTAGAAACCACGTTGGCATCCATACCACGTTGTCATCTAGACTACATGCAAAACGACATTTTATAGACCCAGATATCAATCCCAGGCTTTCGTCTTTGTTTAATCTTATCAGTGGAGTAATAATGATGACATAATTTTTTTTGTCCTGAATCAACTTTTTTGTGACTGTGTGTCTGTCAGCCAACTAACTCTTTTTAACTGATGTTTACAATGTCTTGAAAATATTAAGTATATATATACACATATTGGTCATGTACATTGAGTGAAATTGTAATAAATATACAATGTATAATCTGCTTACTCATACAAAACGAAGGTGGTGATAGATAGTACGCCCTCATCCGTTGAAAGTGGCAAGAGTCTTTGTTTCCCCTGAGGGCCTATTGGATTCATGGTTATTGTGTACTTCACACGCCCCATATGGCTCATTGGTGGGAACTGAAACGCTTTGCCCAATCGTCATTCTTTTAGTATATAAAGAAGCTTCTGCCATGCTGCTGGCACGAAACTTTGGAGCCTTGTGATTGGTTTACAAGTTTTAGCTGTACACAGTGACATCTGACATGGCGATGCAGACACCCAACTCGTCATGTACGTTGGATAAAATTGTAAACATACTATGCTGTACGCATACAAGACGAAGGTGATGAATAGTACGCCATCATCTTATAGCGTCAAGCGCCGGGCCCAAAATGAGGACCAGAATAATGAAAATTTATGGTCGTGGAAGGCGTGCTACTACATACATGGGAATATTTGCAGTGCTGCATGGTTCAGAATATATAATCTTGGTAATTCATTTAAGTTATCAATCTGTTTGGTGAATTTATGTACAGTAAGTGCTTGGTCTACCTGTCACTAGTATTTACACACACATCCCCCGTCCCCTCATATCTTACACAAAAAATAAATTTATGATGTTCGATATTTCACAAGAAATGCAGCCTACGATGTTGCCACACTAATAAATAAACACGATGTATTAGCTAAGGAGAGTAGTTGTGTCTGGTTTCTCCTCAATTCCTGTTGTTGCATCTATTGTATTTCCTGTAAGGAAAAAAAAAGTAACTAGTTTATTCAATTTTGGATGCGTCGTACACTATACTTTCAGTTTTCAAAAGCATAAAACCCGTGGTAACGACAATGGAGGCAAGATGTAACATTCTTTTAAAGTGGTCATATGGATGCAGATTTGGTATATTTTTGGATTTTAATTTACGGAACAATTTTATTGCAACTTTCTACTTGAAAAATCAATGTGAAACAATATATGTCAAGTCCTTGTTTGTAACTGAATACTGTAACAGTGAAAACGATTAATAAATGACTGACTGTGTAAAATCTGTGTTAGTGTACGTACAATAACAAACGTTTTACACATGTACATTTTTTAAAAAGTTTTTTTTTCAATGTATTGAGTTACAAACACAGACTTTGTCAATGTTGTTTCATGTTGAGTTTTTTTGAAATGGGAAGCCACGATAAAATTGTTTTATAAATAAATAAATCAAAAAATCAAAAATACATGTACTTGGATTACATAATGCGTCAGAGAGAATGAAGTGTGGTCAGAACACACACACTCTACCTTCGATGCAAGTTCTACCATCCTCCGCCAGAACAAAACCAAACCTGCAGTCGCACTGGTACGAGCCGTCCATGTTTGTACATATTTGATCACAACCACCAGCGTTGTTATTGCACTCGTTGATATCTTTAATTAAAATCAAAAACAGCACAAAGCGCGGTTACTTTATTTGCCGTTTCACTCATGGGACATGACATCATGCATTTTTACATGCATTCCAACAACTTAGAATGGAAAATAAACAGGTATAGAGGCATGTATGTATTTTTAAAGAAATAATCCATTATACATTGATGGGAAGTAAAGCAATTGCAAAAAACGTGTCGATTGGTCATCAAATAGGAGACCAACCAGGTGAGTGTCAAAATAAACAACAACAACAACAACAACAACAACAACAACTACAACAACAACAACTACAACGACGACGACAACAACCACTTTCAACTTAGTAATTCAAAACAAAGCTTAGAAGAAATTCAGTATGTCTGTGATCGGTCATCGTGCCAACCAACGGGTTATATTCGACAGACATAAGTTATAACTAGACTGTAAGATACGTTGTGGCGCTTCGCCCTCATCGGCATCCTCTCTGTTAGTGGTTCACCGATGTGTGAGGGCGCCCGTCAAGATGTACCTTACAGACGAGATATAAGGTTGCTTTTTACTTTTATAAATGTAGAAAATAGATAAGTGCTTATTGTCTTATCATAAGATAGTTGTTGTGACCTCAGACCATTATACTGACAGAAGTGGTCTCAAGCATACCTGACTATATAAAAACGTACATAACTACACAATTACAACATTTTCTTGCAGTCGCTGTAATATTGATGTCAATATAAACCACCATTGGTTGAGATTGCTCGCATTGTGTAATCAGTGTGATGACGTCATACTTACCACTGCAGTTTTTATTGTTCTTCTGCAGCTTAAATCCTGACTGGCATGAACATACGATATTACCATATTGTTCTTGACAAGTCTGTTCACAGCCACCGTTTCTGACCTCACAGGTTAAATTTTGTGAGGATTCATTGTCAGTCACTTTTACTGTGAAAATCGATGAAAATATGAAAAAAAAGTTTCAATTTTCAAGTGGCTTCTCGCGCGCATATAGGCAATTGGTGCGTGTATGCAGGTAGGTTGACAGGTAGGTAGGTAGGTAGGTTGGTAAGTAATTAGGTAACTCGGTAGGTAGGTAGGTAGGTAGCTGATAAGTAGGCAGGTAACTGAGTAGGTAGGTAGAGAGGCAGGTAGGAATGTACATGTAGGTAAGCATGCCTTTGTTTGTTTGTTTGTTTGTTTGTTCGTTTATGTCTGCATGATGGGCTGTTTGTCTTTTTACGTATATTAAGTATTTGGAGTAGAATGCTACATTGAGTATTTACATTGTACAATTAATATCTGCAGAACATTTTTTTTACTTTCACAACTCGAACTCAATAAAAGCCAACTCATAACGTACCTGTTTTTTTCATTGGTACTAATACAACAGCGATGAATATGGTTGACAGAATTAGTACTATGACCACGAGTGAGACGATAATCTTCATAATGTCATCCGTCTGTTAGAAATTGAAATTGTATCAATTCAGAGAGAGAGAGAGAGAGAGAGAGAGAGAGAGAGAGAGAGAGAGAGAGAGAGAGAGAGAGAGAGAGAGAGAGAGAGAGAGAGAGAGAGAGAGAGAGAGAGAGAGAGAGAGAGAGAGAGAGAGAGAGAGAGAGAGAGAGAGAGAGAGATTAACAGACTTGACGACGGGGTAAGTGAGGAAGACATTAAGAGATGAACAATAACAGATTCAATTGCACCGTAGACATTGGAGAGAAGCTACACGCGCCGTGCGTATCTTACAGGAAAAAAAGGTCTTGCATATAAACTTACACGTAACTAGCTGTATTCGAATCAGCCGAGTACTATGTTTTCAGACACTCGTTCGGGGCATGATCAATAGTTCAATGCATTGAAAGACTAAGCACTTTTAGTTAGGTCTCAGGCACCCCCTCCCTCTAACAGAATTGTCCACAAGCGATATTTTTTCAGACATCACAATCATTTTATTTCAAATCAGTATGTAGTACTATGAATTCATATAAAGCCAGTATAGAGTAAGAAAAAGCTCTTTTATTGACACTTAGCACATTTATGTTTAATAGTGCCATGCATTTACTATATTAGTGAAAATTCTTACATTTTTCGATTTAACACTTAAAAATATATATATTTGCATTTAGGGGTACAAAAGAAATAAAATGGTTCAAACCCCCACAAGCAAAATTAAAAGAAATATTGATGTCATCCTCAGTGTACACAATAGCAATATCTCCATACACGTTTCACAAGGCAGAAAAATGACTATTATGAAGTGTGGATTCATTTAGAAGACATTTGTGTACATACAGCATCTATACGATATGTAGAGTAATATCCCCATGTCATATAAAATACGAACATGATGTAAAAAAAATAACAAACGAGATTTTAGAAGATAAGTATTGAGACTACAATATGTCACTTTTGTACATGAAACAGAGCAGTACACAGACAAATACTAATTACACGCTTAATACATTCATATTATCGTGGAGTCACCCTACCTGTTTTTTATTCAACCCTAACAATAATCCACTTTCTTCTGATGTGTCGTCTGCCATGGCACAAGCGATTGCAAATCTAGAAAATAAAATCCTACATGATTAATTGTTGGGTCTTCAAAAATGTCTTTGAGGGAGAGGGGGGATAGATAGATAGATAGATAGATAGATAGAGAGAGAGGGTGTGTGTGTGTGTGTGTGTGTGTGTGTGTGTGTGTGTGAGGTGGAGAGACATACGTACGTACACATACATTAGATACATACATACATGTACATAGATACATAGATACATATATATATATATATACATACATACATACATACACACACACACATACATACCGTACATACATACATACATACATACATACATACATACATACATACATACATACATAACTTATTTTTTAGGAGCCAACATTAGGAACTGACATCCATAAATATTTCCACAATGTGTAAGTTACTATATTAAATTGATCTCATCAGAAATAACAATATCTCTGGAATTTAACACACCTATCAATCATTGACAAACGTTAACAGTTAGTACAACTCATTAGAAGTCTATCATATAACATGATATCGGTATAAACAGCTGTTAATACATTGATGATTACTTTAAATATTTAATGAGAAAATTTCACTGCTTCTAATTGATATATGGCATTTCTGGATGAATTGTTCTCAGCTCTAAGGCATTCTCGCAAACCAGAGCTGTCATTTCTTCCGCGCGCGACACTCAGCGGTGCGTCTTGGACGATGCCGTAAAATAAGAGCGTGTGGTTTACAAATTGAAACGTTCCATTGTATTTTGACACCCGACATTACAACTGCCGACATCAGACTGTGGAAGAACAGAACCTGTTACAAACAGGAAAAAAAACCCTGAATTGGATCAATAACATTTGGTACAGCATGTTGGAAGTACAGAGACTTGTATTACATTCCACCATTTGATAAGAACAGTTGGATGACCTCTTTACATGATAGTTCACCATCACAAACAAATTTCCAGTTCTTCTGGCATTTCATGTAAATATAAAGCGGTCATAAAAGAGTTCTTATCAAACCATGGTGTGTAATACAAGTCTCTGCTGTTCCAACATGCTCTGCCAAGTGTTATTAATCCAATTCAGCTATTTACTACTTTCCCTGTTTGTAATACATTCCGTTTGTCCACGGTCTGATGTCGGCAGTTGTAGAACCTGCGGTTAAGTCCATTATTGCGTTCCAACGATGTGTCTCACTGAATATTGAATTTAATAACAATGATAATAATAATAATAATAATAATAATAATTATTATTATTATTACTATGTAATTACCAGATGTTACGCAAATGTAATTATCCATTTTGTGCGATAATAATATACATGTATAGGCTAATTAAAATTGTAATTTTTTAAT
>NC_135561.1:17025364-17032864 GCF_964340395.1 Glandiceps talaboti | reverse complement strand
GGATATTCCATTTTCTAGAATCAACTTCAAGGCAGCATTTGTTGGATACCTACATGTCCATTGATAATTAATGACTGTGATAGTTGTGACATTCAACGTCCAGCAAGCGACGTCTACGTCTAGTACGCTAGTGTGCAAGCTCGAGGTCAGGTACGTGATCAGTGCACTACGCCTGGCATAACGTACCGCACCCGGTCTAACGCCCATAAGTTTACGTTCTTTCTGCGTTCTCTGTCTTGCCGTACTTACTGAAAAATGAAGTTTCACTCGTGTCGACAAGTAAACTATGTAGTTGTTTAACATTTTTACATGTGTATTGTTTCAGATACGTGCTGTTCCCAGTGAAATGAAACTGGTTATGCCTTCGACGCATTTCTTGCAGAGAGTGTGACGTGAGGAGTACTCCCTTAAGAAATTTTATATGTGATCGCTGCATAATCTATCCAGGGTGGCCCTAGTTATACGACAATGACACGAAAAAATGAATTATATAAAATAAAATAAAAATGTGAGATTTACGGTGTTTTTTTTTTGTATTTATAACAGCATTTCTGGCAAAGTGGTTTGTTCGAAAGTGTATGGTACTATTACTAGTACAACGTTACATTAGGGGTAGACCATTCGTTATCCTGGGGGGGGGGGGCTTGGAAGATTGGTGGAGAGTCATTATTTTTTTTCCCACCTGCTTGCCTGAGAATTATTTTTTTTCTCCTTCGCCTATGCTGGCAACTTTTTTTTTCTTTGCTTCTTTGAGATATCCGGATTTTTTTTACGTCAACGTTGAACGCCTACATTTGTTGCCACAATTTTCTGTTTGGTTTTCACACAGGGTAATACAGAGAGTAAAAAGATGCTGTTCTATCACACACAGATTTTATTTAGAAAACTACATATTTCATACATATTTGATTTTCAATTAAATAAACATCATTGACAGTTTTTATGCCATGGTATGATGACACACTGAAAATACAAATCGGAAACTTGATTGATGAGCTCAGACATTTAGATAGACCGGTCAGTTTCTCCAGCTTGGGGGGATGGGGGGGGGGGGTGTCAGTGTTATTTTCCATTGGGCCAACAAAAAGTCATTGACCCCATGAATAAAGTTTCATAGCATCTGACAGTAAGCTGTAGAGGAAGAGCTTTGAGACTGGAATATGTGTACCTCGTGTGTGTGTGTGTGTGTGTGTGAATGGGGGGGGGGGGGTTCTAGGGCCCTGGAGGATTTTTACTTCTAAAGGCAATGTTTAGGCCATTCACAAACACTTTCAGACAATAATTAAGTTCTTTTATAAACTATCCAATAGTGATAGTAATAGTATGAAGATTACTGTTACAAAACAGTCAAGTTCACTTTTGCCCCAAAGTGCAAGATAAGTGAAGTACTGATTGTGAAACAGCCAAAAAATTACATATAACTAGTGTGGTAGCTAGGTAATACATGTATTATATGTATAATTGTATGTATAGTTATGTTTGAACCCTTACATGAAGTAATATTTAAACCATTCATGAAAGAAACAGAGACAAGAACAAATATATATATGTACCACAGGCTAAGGAAACTGACTGGTCCCTGACGTGTTTGAAACTGTTTGTCATGATTTGACAAGTGTCCTGGTTGGAGAGGTACGAGCAGGTTGAACAGTATACTCAAACCTGTGCATCATTTCCCTATCAAGATATTTTTTTTTCTAGAAGCAGTGGTCCATCTTTTTTTTCCATCACCCACTCATATCCGGATTTTTTTTCCACTTGGCATCTTTCCCCCCCCCCCGAAATCTTCCAAGCCCCCCCCAGGATATCAAATGGTCCACCCCTTATAGGAATATGACGAGGCGTGCGTCGCCATCTTGAAATTCAGACAGTTTCGACTAGTCTTTGACGCTGCCGTATAGTCATTATTCGTGGAGCATTTAGTGGTGGCAAGATATAACGTAAATATCATGAATCAAAATGTATAAATGTTGATTTTTTTCATTGAATACATGGTGTTCTTCTGTGAAAAAACCATCGGAAAATAGCGTTCGTCGAAAGCTCTGACTAAGTAGTTTGACCTGTCTCCTGCATTCGAACATAAATAATTTCACAACTGGACGATTTTGATATTATTTAAGCAGTTTGGGATGATGCTTTATAGCTTTACAACAAATGTGGAATTTATCTTGAGAAATTATTTACATATACACTCAAAATTCATTGAAAAACGGGAAATACTCGCTTGTACTAAGTTGTAGTGCAGCGGGGTCACGCTCTATTGTTCTAGGGGTCAAACCATATCACGTGGTAGGTATCGTCCCCCCCTGAGATAAACTATACTCCGGTACGGTAATGCAGCTGGTAGCAACCCCGGGGGTACTAACCTATCTAGTAGTAGTGCCAGCATGCTAAATAATTGACATGGCATGGCATCCATGCTGTGTAAGTACTGTTTTAAAACGCGTGGTACTGAATTGTGCCTCCCCAGTGTGTCAAGGAATGAAAAGTTTTCCTCTAGCTGTTGTTATTGACGCAACAGAATGACTACTTGAATTAATTAGCCCCGAGGGACGGATTGGAGGGGGTGGGGGGGGGATCTTGGCATGGACCCCAGCAGTCGTCCGCTCGTGCGTTTGTGGCAAGCTAAGCCATATTTCTAACATAGTGCACAGACCAATTACAATAAAACTTATTAAAACTTCTAAATTTTGCAACCTTCTCAAATGTGAAAGAATAGCGGCCATATTTGTACAGGAAAAATCGTTCACAAGCTACCCTTTTTATTTGACTCTGCACAATAATCATTGATACAAACATACTGAAAAACCGTACATAGTGGCTTGACTTCAAAATATTAAAACAAAGTTGGAGTGCGTGTTGTATCTTATATATTGAAATGTTGACCATTCTAGATCTTTCGTTTGAAATAGAATGTTGTAAACAGTGTTACAGACCTTTACACTAATTATCACAATGATACGATGGCGAGACTTGAAAAAACAAACAAATATGAAAGTATATATGGCAAATTAAAAACATTCATCTATGTCAAACGCTATAAACTGTTTACATCCACCCCCCTTTTTTTACCACACCAACCCCCCAGTCACGAACATGACTCGTTGACGTCATGATTACGCTCCACTGACAGCACTCTGCCAGTGTGGGTATTCTGGAGTAATCGTATGGGTATTACGTTTTACATGTTAGTCGATATGTAAGCAAGGACAAGTTTAAATGCAAACCAAAGCAACTGTCTACGAACATCAACAAATACTGAAAAGTTCAACTTGCCAGATTGACACACGAGTAATTATACTATTCCCGAGCCAGGTTCACCAACAATAAGGAATATAATATACTCTGGTTGTTAATCAATACGTTCAAAATTGCCATTGATTACTTTCTCGGATATTTCTTTGATATTACTAGCGCTAGTATTAAGTCTAGCGACTGCTATAGTGACAAAAAACGTCCCTTAGCTATATATATAGGTCACTCATAATTTCCTTGACTGAACAAAGAAAAATATTGGGAATTACACTTAATTGTGAACATAAATGTGTCCGACTAAGTTGAGAGCTGATTACAAGTAACGTTTCAGTATCAGTGTTCTTAAATGTGAACGCCGTTTGGAATAGGGGCCCAGATATTGCATGAAGAAACACTGTCAATCACAGTTTAGGATGCAATTCCTCGCTGTAAAGTTATTTGAGGTTACTTGTCCATCAAAGACAATTCGAGTTACAAAGATAAACGCTGTCTGCAACTAAGTCCTCATATTCGGTTTTAAGTCAGTGTACAAAATACTCAAACACCTGTTACTCTAAAAATTATTAAAAAGCAAATAAGTGTTAACACTTTGTGACCGAGACTTCGTTTTTGCGAAATGTTCGGCACCACGAAATAAAAATTCGGTTATGGCTCAGACCAAGGTCTAGGAGGGCGTAACTCTTATAGCCTGTTTACTGTGCTGTTGAGATGTATCGTACGCGTAGACCTCCTATCCCTTGTATCCTCAGGAGGTAAGATCAGCTGACGATGCATTCCAACAGCGCAGTAAACAAGCTCAACACCCAGCCCTTAACACATAAATGTTATGGTGATGCGTACCCCCTTGTTCTAGGGTATCGAACAACAGAACAAGAGGCCTAGGGGCGCATCACATATAATTTATGTGTTAACTTAGGTAACAATTCAAACTATATGATCTGAATACAATTTGTTACAATCTTTGTTAGATATGGAAAACATGTGTGGTTGTAACTACATGTACATAAGTCACACATTTCAGTTTACATCTGATGTTATCGTTTTTTGTTTTGTTCTTAAGAAGTTTCTGATTTTGCAAGGCTCGATTAGATTTCTGAAAACTATTTTCTCCCAGAAGGTTTAATACTTTTTTTTTTGATGTTAATGTTTACTTGTTATTTGTATGTTGTCTTTATTGTGGGAAGTATATTTCAACTCAGTTTAATTTCCATGAAAAGTAACCAAGAAACATGTCTCTTCAACGCTGAATTAAAAGAGAAAGCTAGAAAAGCAATGTTTATTAAACTGTTCGGAGCAAATTCAGACAGGGTTGATGATTATATCGATACCACTAGCTGGACTGGTAAGGAAGACTTTAATTGGGAAATCATCCAACAGTCTGTACGTTGTATGAGTAGAATATCACAGCGCCACCAACGGTTATGTTTTTTAGTCTATACGAATACAGCGAGACCAGAGACGGGAGAGAGGTGATGGAAATTAATATACGTTTTCTACTTTAAAAATCACCCACGATAAACAATAAAGCTTTAACTTCACTCAGATTCGCATATCATATACAGAATAGATGCATCGCAACGCTACTAAATAATAAAGTATACAATATTTGCTTTTTGAAGCACTTTTGATTTTGTTAAATTTCCAACTTTTTGAAAGTTCCTTTCAACCCTGTAGCTGGGTCTTCGCCGACCGTGCTGCCTCCAAGTGCTTCAGCAGATAACGGGAAGCCGTATTTGTTGTTTTCTATAAAAGCATCCTCACTTGCTAAAAGCGCTTCGTTCCATTTTTGGTTACTGAATTCGGGAATGGCACCACCATATTCCGCAGGAAGTAGACGAGAAGGAATGTACTCATGTAGGGTACCGTATTCGTCACCATGAAAGTGTAGCTAGAAATAAATTATGATAATAAGAATCAAGAAGGGAGATATATCAATGACAATAGATTTTCTCACCCATCCATCATACATACATACATACATACATACATACATACATACATACATACATACATACCATAATATTATATATATATGTGTGTGTGTGTGTGTGTGTGTGTGTGTGTGTGTGTGTGTGTGTGTGTGTGTGTGTGTGTCGTCACAAACAACTCACCCGTTTCTTCAACTTCTCACCAAAGAATGGTTTGAACAAAGAAAACATAGCATCGAAGAATTTGGGCTGGTTGACATAGTGGAGAGCCTTCATTCTAAGGGGCAATGCATTCTACAAAGTACAATAGATATAAGGTGTCACTTCCAACAGTATAGCCCAATATTGATAGAACATCGAAGGTCGTGTCATTTTTACATAAATGTTTCATAGTCGTCAATGTTAATGAATAAATTGCCTTTTTATACGAGTAATTCAAACTTTATTATATTTTATTATATATTATTATACAAAAGAGTACGTACTGTTTATATCGTAGGGTGTCATTCCGTTGTTTCTCGTGTGTCACCACCCACCCAACCCGACGCCCCAAGAACTGTTTTGTTAAAACTCTCTGTAGTTATATCAATGTGAATTTATAGTTTTATTATAGGCTCCAGAGAGTTTTACTATTCTCGGTAGGATTCTAACCACAAGATGGTTTATGCTGCTCACATTGCGCTCCTGAGATGGATCTATCAGCACTAGTTGCTTACCAAAATTGGCATTAATTTGCATACTGTAAGCAGGGCTCAATAAGACTTTTGTGCAAAGCTGGAATATCTCCTTGCTGCTCAGAAAGGTACAGGCCTTTATTCGAGCCTATTCATGCTATGAGAAGGATAACAGGGCTTGAATAGCCAATTTTGCCTTATTCTAAGTTATATCCATTTGGGAACATATGCATGGTAACTTGTATAAAAACAACATTGTTATATGGATTTCATTTTAGTGGATATTACACGCCGACGAAAATTCCCAATTGATTTAATGTTTCAGTTTAACATAACTGTACAATATATACCTGTATGACATCGGCAATCTTCCTAGCAGTATTTGGACCAAGTGAGGTGGCATGGGCCATCGTCATGTTTCCAAAGTCACCAATGACGACAACCCCATTCACCTGGGTTTCTTCGTCCTCTAACAATTTCTCCATAAACATCACTGTTGTGCGAATAGCAGGTAGAAGATCAAGTTTCTCGGTGTTGATTTGACCTGTTGGGATAAACGATACAATATATATTTCATATACACACAGTACGTAGACAATAAGCTTAGTTTTCAATGAATGGTAATCTAAAACAAAATCAAGAAGTTATTTTTTCCCATCCCGTGATAT
Source organism: Glandiceps talaboti (assembly GCF_964340395.1). Classification (NCBI taxonomy): domain Eukaryota; kingdom Metazoa; phylum Hemichordata; class Enteropneusta; family Spengelidae; genus Glandiceps; species Glandiceps talaboti. Next base: position 17,026,339 of record NC_135561.1, on the reverse strand, counting down.
TTTGAATGTATAATAATTCGAATCCTGCTGAGTTGGTTGGTCAGGTAATTGATAATGAAGGGATATTGTAAAGTACAATAATGTAGTCATAGTGTCCTCATGGTCACTGATTACTTGGAGGTACAACTTACGAAACAAAAAACACCTAAACACCTGAGAGTTTCAATCAGGTGACTTGATGTTTTTTAACATCTTACGCAACATTGCACTGAAAGACCACAGACGCACATATATAAAAAAATACATTTTACCTCACTGAACACGTTTTATATTTTTGGCTGGTATCAATGTATGCATATTAATGTTAAACATCGCACAACATGGAGTGTTTAGTATGCCATAGTGCATGTTATTCCCCAAACCAGTATTTAGCACTAGAGGGCGCTATATTTCCCACTCCCGGTTAGCATTACATACAATGGGCAATTAAAATCGTTTAGTCACTTTGTTTTGGTAATATCTGTGTAATGAATATATAATTTCCATTTCCGACAATGTGTCTATTTTAAGTGTAGTGACCGGCATCTACTGTGATGGCTAGACATGCTATGTATTGTTGTGATGTAGATTGCCGCATATCGCAGTAGTGACGCTAATTATGAAATATGTATGTTATGTTGTTTAATGTAAGTAGAACAATATTGTCGAATAAGTGTATATGTTGCAGTTTCTGTATTTTTAATGTCACACTGGAGAGGGTGTTGGCCTGAGACGTACAGGAGTCTGCCTCGTCCGATCTCAGCGCTATCTATAAAGTCACATTGTTATGCTCAATATTCGGTCTACAAGATGCTTCTATACGTTTTACTATACTATACTTCACTATTTGTCACCCTGTTCCATTTTCTTCGTGTCAGACCACACACTATAGTTCACCGTTTCCCCAGGGAGGCGATGTGACACTATTACAAAGTTTGCCACTGATTGCATAAACATACAATATACATTATGATCACCAAATGATCAACATATGTA